>NC_054710.1:41524337-41529337 GCF_016097555.1 Gigantopelta aegis | reverse complement strand
AAACAGTAAACAAAGTTGATGGGTGGATGGGTGGATGGATGGATGGGTGAGTGCGTCATCTATGTATATCTTTGTTATCTGTATAATATACAATGGATGGATGGATGAGTGGATTGGTGTGTCGGTGTGTCGGTTTGTCGGTATGCATGTATGAACGTTGTATACCTTTGTTATCTGTATAATACGCGATGGACGAATGGATGGATGGAGGGTGAAGGGGTGGAGGGGTGGGTGTGTGGGTCTGTCGGTACGCATGTATGTACGTTGCATACCTTTCTTATTGGGATCTTCAAGATCATCATAAGGGTTTTGCTCTAGGATCCCGGGTGCTACATCTGGCTTTGGAGTCTCTGACGGCTGGTTGTCTGGAGTTAATTAAGCAAAGATTATAATATAATGTGGTGCCGATTAATTTGCAACTATTAGATGGGTGCGTCGATACGCATCTACGTACGTTGTATACCTTTGTTATCTCTATATTATGCGATGGATGGATGAATCGGTGGATGGATGGGTGCGTGGGTGTGTCGGTACGCATATATGTACGTTGTATACCTTTGTTTTTCTGTATATTACGCGATGGATGGATGGATGGATGGATGGGTGTGCGGGTGTGTGGCTGCGTCGGTACGAAGGTATGTACGTACGTACATATGTTGTATACCTCTGTTATCTGCAAAATATTACGCGATGGATGGATTGGTGGATGGATGGGTGTGTGGGTGTGTGGGTGTGTGGGTACGCAACTATGTACGTTGCATACCTTTCTTATTCGTATCTTCAAGATCATCATAAGGGTTTTGCTCTGGGGTCCCGGGTGCTGCATTCGGCTTTGGTGTTTCTGACGGCTGGTTGTCTGCAGTTAATTAAGCAAAGATTATAATATAATGTGGTGTCGATTAATTTGCAACTATTTATCATTGGTAAATACAAAACATAGAGAAATTTGTCACTTGCAACTTCGAGAATGCATATTTATATAGTATATATGTGTGTGTCTATGTACATATATGCATCTACTTATGTATGCATGCATATGCTAATAATTAGAATAATTATATCTATAATGTCTATACATTTTATTTGATATATGTATGTGTGTGTGTATGTATGTATGTGTGTATGTATGTATGTATGTATGTATGTATGTATGTATGTATGTATGTATGTATGTATGTATGTATGTATATATATGTATATATATATATATATATGTATATATATATATATATATATATATATATATATATAATATATATATATATATATATATATACATATGTTACAGTCAATCTGTGAAACCAGTCATTACGCGTAATACCTAAAACATCAGTCATTTCGAGAAGTGCCTGTGACCACCAGGCAATACGCGAAATGACTGAAAATTCCAGGCATTTCACAAAATGACTGAAAATCATGGCCAGCCATTACGCAAAATGACTAAAGTGATTCAAGTCTTATTGCTGACACTTGTATACAGGCTTTTGGTCTTAAATCACATTTTAAGACTAAACAAGGATAAGTATATTGATTATACGATTTAAAATGCTACTTAATATTAATTATTTATTATTATGTTGAAGATTTATATGATTTCCATGGATTTTTGCATATGATAGACCGTGGTGAGAACGATATGTACGCAATTTGTGTGAAAGCAGGGATTCTAAAAGGGAAGTTTACACGCAATCGGTTAGGTGTAACTGCTGGTCCTAAGAGATGCGAGTCCAATCGATGCAAATGTTTCAAAACCAAAATTCACTGTTCCAGCCGTTGTCATGGTAGCCTTGTATGCAAACACAAGTGACCTTTCTATACCAATATGTTACTTTCATGATTTGACACGGACTACTTGGTAAAATTCAACTTCATCTTCATGTACATCTTCTGAAATGATTTGATTTGAGTTTAAATAAAGCGTTACATTAGGACTTGAGTGGTGTGGTATTATAGATAGCACTTTAGTCATTTTGCGTAATGGCTGGCCATGATTTTCAGCTATTTCGTGAAATGCCTGGAATTTCCAGTCATTTCGCGTATTGCCTGGTGGTCACAGGCACTTCTCGAAATGACTGATTTGTTTAGGTATTACGCGTAATGACTGGTTTCACAGATTGACTGTAACATATATAGATATTCATACATCAATACATACATACATACATACATATATATATATATATATATATATATATATATATATATATATATATATATATATATATATATATATATATATATATGTATGTATGTATTGATGTATGTATGTATTGATGTATGAATATCTATATATAGTATGTATATCGAGGTTGACTGTTACATACATAAATATTAACGCACTGGCGCTGGGGATAATTAAATCCTTTCTGGCCTCACATATTGTCCCATGCCGTTGCTGGGACTCGAACCTGTGGCACCGAATCGCCCGAAAATTGCAAGACTAACCACGATATGCTCTGAGCTATCGAAGCTTCCATAAAACGGAAGTTCTTTAACTCAACCATATGCATGGGGCCTACAGTCTACGCGGTCGATCCCACTTACGTGCATGAAACAGTGGGCAGACCTGGCACTGGCTAGTATGTATTGATGTATGAATATCTATATATTGTATGTATGTCGAGGTTGACTGTTACATACATAGATATTAACGCACTGGCGTAAGGGATAATTATATCCTTTCATATATGTATGTATGTATGTATGTGTGTGTGTGTGTGTGTGTGTGTGTGTGTGTGTGTGTGTGTGCGTGTGTGTGTGTGTGTGCGGATGTATGTGTGTATTGGTAACTATGTACGTGTGATGTATACCCGTTTTGTTTTGGTCTCCAATACCCTCATACAGGTTTTTCTCTCTGGCTCCAAGTGCAGAATACGGATTCGATTCATGTGGCAGTTTCTTGTCCTGCGCCTCACCTAAATAAAGGATAACACAATTTGTTTTGTTTAACAACACCACTAGAGCACATTGATTTATTAATCATCGGCTATTGGATGTCAAACCTTTGGTAATTTTGACATACCGCTTACATGTTTCTATTAGTAGCAAGAGATCTTTTACATGTACAGTTTGACAGACATATAGCATATACCACGGCATTTGATCTACTAGTCGTGGTGCACTGGCTGGAATGAGAAACAGTAAACAAAGTAAAAAACCCTGATCATCTGGTCCTCTTAAATGAAAAGTCTAAAATGTGCATAATAACCAAAATGTTTAATACCTCTTGTTGTGAAATGTAACGTTAATACCTTGAAAACTTTCATTTACAACTTAAAAAACACCCCGAAACATTTATGCTATTGGACAAAATATAATGCTGGCGACAATCAGGTCAACACGTGACGTCACAATTTTAGCTTGAATCAGATATTCACATTTACTGGCTGTTATTTCAGTGGATACGGCACGGGGGCGGGATGTAGCCGAATGGTAGACCCATTTTGGTTATTTCGCGTTTCAGCCAGTGCACCAAGAAATACATTTTTTATTTAACGACGCACTCAACACATTTTATTTACGGTTATATGGCGTCAGACATATGGTTAAGGACCACACAGATTTTGAGAGGAAACCCGCTGTCGCCACTACTTGGGCTACTCTTCCGATTAGCAGCAAGGGATCTTTTATTTGCGCTTCCCACAGGTAGGATAGCACAAACCATGGCCTTTGTCGAACCAGTTATGGATCACTGGCCGGTGCAAGTGGTTTACACCTACCCATTGAGCCTTGCGGAGCACTCACTCAGGGTTTGGAGTCGGTATCTGGATTAAAAATCCCATGCCTCGACTAGGATCAGAACCCAGTACCTACCAGCCTGTAGACCGATGGTCTACCACGATGCCACCGAGGCCGGTTCCAGTGTACCACGACTGATATATCAAAGGCCGTGATATGTTCTATCATGTCTGTGGGATGGTGCATATAAAAGATCTCTTGCTACTAATGGAAACATGTGGCGGGTTTCCTTTCTAAGACTAAATGTCAAAATTACGAAATGTTTGACATTCAATAGGCGATGATTAATAAATCAATGTGCTCTAGTAGTGTCGTTAAAGAAAATAAACTTCTTCTTTGATACGCCATTCTCGGGAAATTACAATGTACGCCGAGTGACGGCACATAACAATTTCAATATTATGTTGTTAATTAAGCAACTATTATATGTGATATCGATTCCATCATTTATCACTGGTAAAAGTAACACATAGCGAACATTTTTAAGGTTGAAAACGCACCTTTAAGGATGTATGTATATATGTATATGTGTATATGTATGCCTGTATTTACATATGTTTGTATGCATATGATAATCAATTTTCAAATGTTTGTGTATTAAGTGATGTGTGGGTGGATGAGTGTATATAAGCATGCACCTGCTATGTAGGCCTATACCTTTTTTGTTCGGATCTCCAAGACCTTCATACACATTTTGCTCTCTGGTCCCGAGTGCAGCATACGGGTTTGATGTCCGTGACAACTGTTTGCCCGAAGTCTCACCTAAACAAAGAATAACAAAACAGTCCACAATTGAATCACCTCGTCAACAGATTCCCTTAAAGGGGAAATCTCAACGTTGCAAAATATTTATTACTTTTTTGTTGTGAAATGTAAAAGTTATACCTTTTATCACATGTTCATGAAAGAAATTACAACGATATAATTTCATTTACTACTTAAAAATATATAAATAGATTTATTTCATATAAATATCAAACTAAAATCGTTGGTGCATTTCGAATTTCGAAGAGTTGATGCGCACCTCCAGCACCATGCACTTGCATCCGCTCCATGCTATACTGTTATAACTGTATATGTATATGTGCATGTGTGAAGCCCTTCCGCCCCCAGAAAAAACCCCTCCAACAAACAACAACAATAATAACAACAACAACAACAACAAAAATAAGGCTGCCTAACATATGTCGATTTCGATATTTGGTCTTCAGAAAAAGAAAGGAAACATGTTGCTGCCACACAGGCTACATGAGTAACAACGG
>NC_054710.1:41506837-41521837 GCF_016097555.1 Gigantopelta aegis | reverse complement strand
GGTGGTCGTGCTGTTTTCAATACACACCCAGACCAGGTGCGGAGGCCATGTGGCCAGTAGTTACGTAATACCTCCGCGAGTGCGGCTTTTACGACCGTGATTTGGCGACTAGGCGTCAGCAAGTCTGGTCATCTAAGAAAAATTCCCGTCTTGGTCGCTGTGGAAATATCACTTGTAGGTATTCGGTGCCGCGATGTAGCCCCAGGCGATATTCGGTTTTGTAATAAATAGCTAGGATTTAGATTTATCGGGGAGAAACATATTGGAAGGCTTCCAGGGAACGCGTCCGTTTGGACTTGGTAAATATTATTTCTGCTCTGTTGTATAACCTTGATGTGATTGATGTGACTTTAAATATTTTAATACTGTATTATACCAATATTATTTAGACGGTGCTGCCGGTAATCTGACGCATTAAACTGTAGGCTCACTGTTCTAATATGTATAAAACTTAACCAGTGATCCAAGAAGACCTAGGTAAACTGTAGGTTATTGTCTTTATTGTGATAGGTACCAGTATTAATTCTGTATAACAAGGTTACTGAATGAGTAGTTAAGGGTTAATTAAAAATTACCCAGTTAGGAATAGAGTTGTAATTCCTTTATTAATTAAGTTCCCCTGGAAGCGTTTCTCAATTATCTCACGTGTGGGTGTTGTGTCACGGTGAAGTGATTACAATATTGTGTAAACTAGACACCTAGAGATTAACTAATTAAGTGATCAGTTCTGGGTTGTTATTATTTGTTGTTGTTAATTAACTACTGTGGTAGTATATTTGTCAGCGTAGTATTAATACAGATTCCAAAGTGTATTGTGCTTTTGTTGTGTTTTCTAGTGAACTAAACGTGCTATAATAACACATATTTATATAAGATCATATCTCTGATATACCTAGAGACGAGCCACTCGGGTTTTGAACTGCCCGATACAGAGAGATATAATAGATATACAGTTAGGAGAGATATTTGGATAATCGTGTTTTATTCGGTTACGGGTATTATAGGATCCCCGTTACACAAAGTAAAACCAAAGCAAAAAACAACCCCCCCCCCCAAACCCCCCCCCCCCAAAACCCCCCCCCCCCCAACAAAAAAACCCCATAAACCGAACAACAACAAAAAACAAACAAACAAAAACAAAAAACAATAAAAACAAAAACAAACAAACCCACCACCTACAAATAAAACTCCGCTTATGCTTACTGCATAATTCATTGTTTTAATTATTTTGATTTTTAATCAATAATTTAATAAAACGAAAATACCTAATATGAACACATTTGTATATCAACAGAACAGAAACATGAATAAATATAACAATATAGTTAATTGAAATAATTAAAACTGGATTACATTAATATATATCACATTTATAACATAAAAACTAATTGTCACGTACGATGTGTACTTTGAAAAGCATTACCTGGATTTGCGAGAGCTTGATAGATTTACACTACCTGGAAACGGAATTAAGTAAAATATTAAATGATCGAAATGCATCATTAAATGGTTAAATAAAACATTAACATGTATGACTTATAACCGCTGATTCTAGTTTCTGAGGTATGTGCTCTTCTGTTTCCCTTAAAATACATTTTAAGCTACTACCAGGCGCGGATCCAGGTTTTCAAAGAGGTCTGGAAATTCCCCACATAATATAATACATTGCATCCACCCCTAATATACAACTTCCATTAAGTAGTTGTACGTAAACCCACATAAACAGTCCTGGACACGCACCTGTCTAATTTTTAGCCTTAAAAAGTGAAATAACCTAAAAACAATTTGCCCTGGCAGTAGCACATTGATGTTATGCATTTCTTAATTCAGACGAAGTCCGCTACAGTTTCCCTTTTAGCAGCAATGGATATTTATATGCATTTCCCCACAGACGGAACAACACACAACACAACTTTTGATATACCAGTCGTTGGGCATTGGACGAGAAAAAGAAAGAGTCCGCCGGTGGGATTCGATCATTCGACCTCGGCAACCCAGTCGAACCCTCTACTGACTGGGCTAGATCGTTACGAAGGTTAAAGTGTTTTTGTTTACTAATTATCGGCTATTGGATGTGAAGCATTTGGTAATTTTGACAGAAAAGGAAACCCGCTACAATCTCCCATTGATCCTGACGAGCGCACAGCAAGCGAGCGCTTTACCACTGGGCTACGTCCCGCCCCTTTCAAATTATAAGTAAGGCAAAATGTTACACCTGTTTTGATTCGTCGGTAAACGAGGAATATTGCTCCAACAATGAGCGCCAAGACAACATCTATAGCCAACCCAATGGCTACACCCACGCCTGCTGAGTTTAACGGATCTGGTATGGCAGCTGAAATAAAAACAGAGCACTGAGTCTCAATTAGTTTTCTAGTAAGAGGTTAAGGATACATTTTTCGAAGGGACCCAAGGGCAATCGGGTATGTGGATCCTGAAAAGGGCATTTCAATTAAATGTTTTGTATTCATAAACTGGAATTTAATAGGAATATTATGTCACAATTGGCTCTAAAGAGGAGGACATAAATGTTTGTCAGTGAAGGGGCGGGTCCCCTCCCGTGGAGCCATCCTTAGGGTCATACATTGCATGATTGCAAAGTACACCAAAATGTAAATTTTCCAAGACACCGAGTCCACCAATACTTCACATCTCCCCACAGAACACAGACACGAACAAAAAAACAGAGACAAACAGACAGGTAGACAGACCAACATATATACTTCCACCCTCATATTACTTTCTGGCGATGGCAGAATTTGGATCAAGGATGGACATTATTGACCCTCGAGTCATACACACACACACACACACACACACACACACACACACACACATATATATATATATATATATATATATATATATATATATAGAGAGAGAGAGAGAGAGAGAGAGAGAGAGAGAGAGAGAGAGAGAGAGAGAGAGATGATAGACAGATACTTGCCGGTGACAACCCCAAGTTCCACAGTAAAGTCCCTGTATCCATACACGTTATACGCCAGCACCTTGACGAGATAGCGAGTGTCTGGTTCTAGTTGTGGTATCACCGCCGTGTGTTTTGCGTGCAGACCTTTCTCCGTGTAGCGTCCGGTGCGGTTCGCCGCCTCCTTGGTCTTGTGTTTCATGTAGTGGACAAGGAACATCTGCGCTGCCCCTCCGTTAAATTCCTCCATCCACGACAGACGCACCGAGTGTGGATCATCGCTCCCCGCTTTGAACTGAGATGGAATACTTGGAGGACCTTCGTTGTGGCGGAAAATGGTAACTATTAGTGACCACGAAGATGTACAAGTGTGTACAGAGATCATGCATGTCAGCGAAATATCCCTTAGAAACTCATTCCTGACTCCCGAGTTTACAGTCATTGCAAGATTACACATTTTATTGTTTAGAATGGGATTGTCTGTATATCTAATAATTTTGAAGTCGTGTGCCAATGTTTGTAGTAGTCATTGTTCATTTTGTTTAACCCTTTAGTGCCCAACTACCCAAAGCAAATAAAAAATCATTCTGATATTCACTCACAGTGCAACTTTTAATGGAACTTTATCAATGCCATGTTGATTTTTTTTTTCGTCACTTTTTATATACTTTCCAAAATGTAGCATATCTGCTACATATTATATAAATTTGGTAAATATATTATTATGATATGCTTATCAACAAAATAACAGTTATGGTCAGAGGTGGAACCAGAGGGGTGCTTTAAATATCTATATTTCAGGGTCGTACCTAACGGGGCGTGGGGGGGGGGGATTGCACCCCCCAGAAAATACGGAAAAAGTTTCCTTTATGTCAACCATCAAAAATATCCTCTAATACTGCGACTGATACTTTTTGCTATTCATGAAACATATCTGAATGCCTTTTGTTGACACGAAACAGTCCTGGACACGCACCTGTCTAAAGCACCACCACGACTAGCAATACATTGGATTTGCCAACATTGCTAATTTAAGCAACATGTTTTAAGTTGCTTGTAATTTAGCCTTAAAAAGTGAAATAACCTAAAAACAATTTGCCCTGGCAATAGCACATTGATGTTATGCATTTCTTAATTCAATCATTTTTTTTTCACTCAAAGGGACATACCCTAGTTTCAACTCATGAAAAGTAACACTAAGTTTAGTTAATCTACAAAGCTGTAACACATTTGGATAAAGTTAAAATTAAGTGAAAGATGAGTGTAACTTTGAAATGGTGAAATACCCTCTAAAAATAGACTAAAACTTGACTCCATAATTGTTACTTCTCCTTTAAAGGGCTGATTTTTAGGATTGACTCAACCAGGAGCGTAGCGTGATCTGGAACTGGGGAGGTTCAAATATGAACCAAGTGGACCCTTATTCTATTGTTTTTGCATCACCAGAAACTCCATATGCATAAAACTGTATGTTCTAGTTTTGATAGCGGACCATTTGCACAATATCCAATGTGTTATTTAGGTTGAAGTAAGTATAACATTATATTCTTCTACACTCGGTGACATTATTTAACATAATATCCACATTATTTCTTAGCTCAATATGTGTTTCTCCATTATTGAAGTCTACACAGTTTAGGAAGACACCGGCAACATGGGGGATACCACATAACGATGGTAATGGCAAACTGACAAGTAAAGCCAGCAAAGTGTATGGAATTAAATTTAATACATTCTATATAATTAATTTCATTTTTGATGAAGAAAATATTAAAATGATATGTATGTTGACTTTATAGAGTAATTTAGTTCGTGTAGCAGATATGCTACGCCGGACACTAGAGGGTTAAAATATTTTTGTTGTTGTTGTACGTACGAAATTATTGAAAGATAAAATCAATTATAAGGACGAAAACAAAACACACCTTGTTTATACATACTGATGTTCTAAACAATAAAACAATCTTTAATTTTAAATTTTATCCTTCAAAAGCGATCTATTAGTGGAAAACCTGTTGCAATGGCAGCAAAAGACAATTCCTTTAAATGACTACCATAAAACTCTTTGATAGCCTTCAGGTGTCTTAGGATGTCTTAACACTGAAGAAACAACTATTGCGCTGTTGTCGTTGTTGACGGCAATGGTTATAATGATAATGATGATGGTGGTGGTTGTTGTGAATGAATGAAATAAGCGGATAAACGAATGGAATTATCTAATGAATGAATGAATAAACGAACGAACGAATGGAAAAATGCATCGGCTGTCTGATGTCAAACAAAGGTAGGTACACGAATGGGTGATCAACGTCAATATAAAACACAATGCGCAGGTGAGTAAATCCTGCCCTGGACGGAGTAGCCGGTCGAGACCAGCACTTGTGCCCAGGACAGGCGTGCGCTACAACAGCTTGCTCTAAATGTGCACGTTAAACACTCTGACCTGACCTGATGAGTGAAATGTTAAAATTGTTAATAAAATTCTGCATGTGGTAAGAATTTGAACAAAAAGTTCTGGAAGAAATCGAAATGATCCCATCATATTTCTTCTACCAAATGTATCTTTTCTCGTTTGCTGCAGATGATTGCACATTACTAAAATGTGGCGCACAGTCAGAGTACACGGACAGTGGTGCTCACACTGGGGAGGGAGATCCCTCTTCAGAATAAAGGAATGGGTCAAGTATGTATGACCAATGCGAGCAGGGCGCAAGACTATTTAATCCTTCCTGCGCTGCATATAGGAGGGCTGCCACTCTCCCAAGACTAGCTTGTCAGAATGAAGCTTGTTCACAACCACACTGTTCCAATCATCTTGCCCAGTTAAAAAGAGATATTGGTTAATATTATGTTTAAAGTCAGTGTAAGGCACACCAACCCTGGCAAGAGGCAAACCAAAAGCAGACTCAGAACCTGAATCTGCGAATGAATGAATTAATGAATGATCAATTGAATGAATGAACGAACCTTTTAACGACACCACGTCACGAACAATTCGACTGGCTAATATTTTATTTTATATTTATTTTCCCCAAGAGAAATACAACGACCAGTTTTGCACCAATCAATGGGCACTAGCTGAAACCTTGTATAACAATCAAGGTACACTGAGATATGTATGTTCTGTTCTGTCAATGGAGAAGATATTTGGCTTCTAATTTGATAGGAATAGCCTATGCTGGCGGCACAGACAGACAGAAGAACGGTAATGAAACCTCTAGTTCCCTCCGACTGGACCGGTAGGGGACTAATAATACCAGAGTGGTGAGAATACCTTGTGCAGTGAGCGTCAGGTTCAGCACGAGATCGCCTTGTTTACCACCGTTGGACACAACCACCTGGTAGCTTCCAAAGTCTTCGAGTTGAACATTCCTCAGCGTAAACTTCCCAATACCAGATGCAGCAGACACCACTTCTGGATGGCTTGTTCCGAGCAAGTGTCTGTCTCCATTGTCCAGTAGTCTGAACCAGCTACATCGTGCTGGCGGGTTTGCTATAATGGGTACACTGAGAGTGGCATTACTCCATAATGCTGTGTAAAATGTACCCGGGAATGGAACGCGATGGTCTATCTTCGGTGAGACTAAAACAGAGCATTGTAGCCAGTTTACAAAGTAGACATTATGTTATATATTAGTGATTTCCAAGAAAAAACAGCAACCCCCCCCCCCCCCCCAAAAAAAAACAAAACAACAACCCCACAAAAACCCACAAACAAACAAAAAACCCAAAACGAAATAAAAAACAAACAAACAAACAAAATAACAACAAACAAACAAAAAGAAAACAAAAACAAAAACAGACAAGAAAACAACACAGTAATTACTGGAGGAATTCCTATAACGCATACACTACCGGTTGCTTTGTCGTACACTACCGTTTGCTTTCTCGTACACTACGGTTGCTTTGTCGTACATATTACTGATGTCTGAAAACACATTAATTACTGGAGGCTTGGCTTTAATGTATGTCTGAACGCTAAGGTTTGCTCCTGGCCCTCACCCCCCCCCCCCCCCCCCCCAACCTGCATCTAATGTCTATGCTTTGACATGGACCAATTCAACTTACACGTGATACGGAGCTTCACAGCATATTACTGTAAACCCACAGCCGGGTAGTTCATACCACGATATTTGAAATATTAGTTGTTGTGCACTGACTGGAACGAGAAATAACCCAATGGGCCCACCGGCTGGGATCGATCCCAGACCGACCGCGTATCAAGGGAGCGCTTTACCACTAAGTTACGTCCCGCCCCCAGCATATCACTGATGTCTGAAAACACATAGTAATTGCTGGAGGATCCCCTTTAATAGATGTATGAATGCCACGGATTGCGTTGAATGTAGAAAGATATAAGATATAAGATTTAGCACAGAAGATGTTGAGTCCACTATCAGGTCACTTGAATATACAAAGATATAAAATATTTAGTACAGAACGTGTTGATTCCAGTGTCAAGTTAGTTGAATATATAAACATATATAAAATATTTACTACAGATGTTGAGTCCATATAAATATTAGTTTTATATACAAACATACACACACACACACACACACACACGCGCACACACACACACACACACACACACACACACGCACACTCACAAACATATATACAATATTTAGCTCAGAAGATGTTGAGTCTAGTATCAGGTTAGTTGAATATACAAACATATATACACTATTTAGCACAAAAGATGTTGAGTCCAGTATTAAATCAGTTGAATATAAATTAGATATAAAATATTTACCACATATATTGAGTCCAATATCAGGTAAGTTGAATATCCAAACATAAATAAAATATTTAGCACAAAAGAAGTTGAAACCACTATCAAATTAGTTGAATATATATGCAAAATACTAAAAGAGCTTGCCTGCCATACCATTTTTATGAAACGAATGAACAGTTTTGATACCATCATTGTTCAGGAGTTTCATAAAAATATAAGGAGAGGCAAGCTTGTTTAGCATTTTATTTATTACAAACCAACTGCAAAGAAATCACAACCCAGAAATAAGCAGATGTCGAGACCTACTACACGGATTTTGTGTTTTCTTTTTGGTTTTATGTTTTTTGTTTTGCGAATTGGGTCAGAACGTGATCTACGTCACGCCCACGTCACACTAATACGAGTATAACTCGTATTACACTAGTTAGATATTGAGTTATTGCTATGACATGAGCAATATCTTACACTGGTGTGTAATAAAAAAAACTCCCAATTATCACAGAAGATGTTGAGTCCAATATCAAGTTAGTTGGATATACAAACAGATATAAAATATTTAGCACAGAAGATGTCGAGTCCAGTATCAAGTTACTTGGATATACAAACAGATATAAACTATTTATCACAGATGTTGAGTCCAGTATCAAGTTAGTTGGATATACAAACAGATATAAAATATTTAGCACAGAAGATGTTGAGTCCAGTATCAAGTTACTTGGATATACAAACAGATATAAAATATTTATCACAGAAAATGTTGAGTCCAGTATCAAGTTAGCTGGATATACACACAGATATAAAATATTTAACACAGAAGATTTTGAGTCCAGTATCTAGTTAGTCGGATATACAAACAGATATAAAATATTTAACACAGAAGATGTTGATTCCAGTATCAAGTTAGTTGGATATACAAACAGATATAAAATATTTAGCACAGAAGATGTTGAGTCTAGTATCAGGTCGTCTGTTTAATATACATTTAAATGCAAAATATTAAATACACAATTTTGAGTTCAGTGTCACGTCTGTCCAGTATAAAGATACACCACACTTGACAGTAGATTTAAGATCAATGTCAGATTGAATAAACAAACAAATGTACAGCATTTAATATTTAAAAACAAATTGTCAATTGGCAGAATTTGAACCTACTGACCTATTCACATGCCATTTGACACAGGCATTTCATTATAGTGGCATGCCTGTTTTAACATACAGATACAAAATATTCAACAGGAGATTTTCAGTTCAGTGTCTGGGACGTGATTCCAGGTCAGGGATGTCTGCTGAATACAGGGGGCGAGAAGTAGCCCAGTGGTAAAGCGCTCGCGTGATGCGCGGTCGGTTTGGGATCGATCCCCGTGAGTGGACCAATTGGGCCATTTCTCGCTCCAGCCAGTCGCGACAGCGAGTTTTCTCTCTCAATATCTCTTTGATCCATAACCATATGTCCGACGCCATATAACCGTAAATAAAATGTGTTGAGTGCGTCGTTAAACAAAACATTTCCTTCCTTCTGCTGAATACACTAACGTTATATAAAACCTTAAAACACGATATTTTGAGTTCAGTGTGAGGGATCAGACAGGTCAGTTAGACGTACACATAGACACAAAACATTTAACAAACACGGTTGTTCGTTTATAGCTACAGTTTTAATAAACAATAAACAACCAAATAAACAAACAAAATCCATACTATACTTTATACAAAATGCCACACACACACACACACACACACACACACACACACACACAAACACACAAACACACACACATAACAAACAACAACAAAAACAAATAACAACAAGAAACAAACAACACCACAAAGCAACAACCCAAAACAAACATCAATGCAGTGACACTAAGAGCATTTAAAATTCTATAATACGATATATATATATATATATATATATGTTTCTCTGTGTTTACATACTAAGATTTAATGGGTACTAGTTTTGGTTATGACCTAGATTTTTAAAACTAAGATCAAGATCCAAATGGCGCTGTGTGGTAAGGAAACAAGATTTATGATCTATTCTAAATGCTTAATATATTTGATATTAACCAGTGTCGCTATTACAGCTTGAATTACTACCATGTGAGGATTGAGATTGAATATAAACACTCACAATAAACGTCGAGCGAAAATATCTTTGTTTTGCTGTCCCGGATAGCGTTGTTGGTGACAGTACACATGTAAGTTCCTGACTGTTCTCGTCTGATGCTTGAAATTAGCTGTACCGGATCTGTTCCAATCTGCTGATTCCCTAATGTCCAGGAATAAGAGCAGCCTGGTTTACATTCAGCAATACACTTCACTCGAAGACTGTCACCTTCGTTGATGTGGTCTGGTGGTGTCGAGCTGAACGTTACGGTGTCTGGGCCATCTGCAAAATGAAGATTTATAATGAAAAAGAAAACATTAAAAACATATGAAGAGCCCTCTTTGTAGTAAATCTGAACGACAAAACAGTAATACGTGATTAGGGCCGTATCTCTTCACAATGCAGAGTCGAATGGGAATTTAGCAACACAGTGGTTGATTGCATAATTCTCTATTAATAGCCTTCTAGTCTACAGGATGACAGCCACATCAGAGGATATCCTTTACTGGAGATTTCAAACCTATTGCACCGCCACTACGAGGACTGTTACTACAAGACTAGTGTACTAAATGAAAACTAGCATCCCTATTGCATCGCCACTACGAGGACTGTTACTACAAGACTAGTGTACTAAATGAAAACTAGCATTCCTATTGCACCGCCACTACGAGGACTGCTACTACAAGACTAGTGTACTAAATGAAAACTAGCATTCCTATTGCACCGCCACTACGAGGACTGTTACTACAAGACTAGTGTACTAAATGAAAACTAGCATTCCTATTGCACCGCCACTACGAGGACTGTTACTACAAGACTAGTGTACTAAATGAAAACTAGCATTCCTATTGCATCGCCACTACAAGGACTGTTACTACAAGACTAATGTACTAAATGAAAACTAGCATTCCTATTGCACCGCCACTACGAGGACTGTTACTACAAGACTAGTGTACTAAATCTAAACTAGCATTCCTATTGCACCGCCACTACGAGGACTGTTACTACAAGACTAGTGTACTAAATGAAAACTAGCATTCCTATTGCACCGCCACTACGAGGACTGTTACTACAAGACTAGTGTACTAAATGAAAACTAGCATTCCTATTGCACCGCCACTACGAGGACTGTTACTACAAGACTAGTGTACTAAATGAAAACTAGCATTCCTATTGCACCGCCACTACGAGGACTGTTACTACAAGACTAGTGTACTAAATGAAAACTAGCATTCCTATTGCACCGCCACTACGAGGACTGTTACTACAAGACTAGTGTACTAAATGAAAACTAGCGCCGGACAGAGCACATTAGAATAAGTACAGATTATACGTCATGACGATTTTTAAAGCTGAACCACAATATCATTAAAAAATTTCAAAACCGTATCTCTGTGCAAGACTGTGAACATGATATTTTGACAATAACATGACTGATGCCATACGTCACTGCCTGGAGGACTGGCTATACAAATCTGAACCTGCATAAGACGGCTCATTGGATATTTAAACAGTTGTGTTGATATCCAATTGTGAAACACGATCGAAACAATGATGATATCTAGTGTTAAAATACGTTATAATATGTAAGACAGACAGACAGATAGACAGATAGATAGATAGATAGATAGACAGACAGTTTATTCAGTACAACGCCCCAGGCCCACAATACGAAAGTGTGCACGCAGATAGTCACATGCGATGCTCTGTTATAACCATGCTCACTGTCATTGCATGATGATCAGCACTATTTAGACAACATTGGGGGAGATATGTTAAAAACTGGTAGTAGACTGCTTTAAAAGGCATGTTGCATTTATGCTATTATTAAAACAAATCTTCACTATTCATTCTAATCTTATAACGAAATCTTGATACATTTTGCAAAACAAAATTCCATTTTATAATATGAAAATCTGGACGACAAAACCGTAATAAGTGATCAAGGTAATCTCTGCTCGGTTGATTCAACGAATCTGACTAGTACAATGTCTATGGGATGACAGCCACTTACGAGGAGATCTTTTACTGGAGATTTCATCTTTCCTGACCGCCACTTAGATGACTGCCACTCCCAGATCAAGTCGGGAACCGGATAATCTATTAACGAGCCTATATCCCTTTAAGGTTTAGTTTTCGTTAGTGGCCTTTGCAAGTAGTTAGATGCACAATTATAGTTATATCGCTGATAAAATCATGCATTCTAATTTTGTTTGTGACGTAAATATGTGACCCTATTTGTCTGTTGGCAGTTCATTACCACCACTGTTTACAGCCCAATATTTTTAAGTCGATATATATATATATATATATATATATATATATATATATATATATATATATATTATATCCATATATAGAGTCAAACCTGTATATAATGACCACCCAAGAGACCTGACAAAAGTGGCCGTTATAGACAGGTGACCCTTATATACAGGTTCAAAATTAGAACCCATATATTAAAGCATATCACATTTGTTACCAAAAAAAAGATGTTGCATTTTTAAACCATTCCCACACTAGCTTGTTTATGTCATCATTGCCTGTTGCTTTCTTCTGCTTTTTCTTTCGTTTGAAACATTATTGTCAAAATCGGACAGAACATTAGCTTTCCTTTTTAAAATAGAATTAATCTGAGAACATCCTACAGCAAAATGATCGGCGATCTTTCGTACAGTTAAATTGCCTTTCTCATGCATTTTGCATGCAAACGTATTCGTTAATACATTTCGCTAACACTAACCTTGACTTGCTGAATATATTTTGTTTAATTGAAGGTTATTACCCATGTGGCATTTTAACTCATTTGTTTGTTTCATGTCACAGCTAATCCTTCAGTGGAGTATGACCGCTGATTACAGATGAAAAAGATCATGAGTCATTAAATAATCCTAACACGGGGCATCTTTAATGACCGCCGCCTTCAGCAGTTCATGTTTATTTACCAATCATGCCTGGCTAGAAACAATCAGACACCTAACATAACACCTCATTTGTTTTGTTTCTCGAAGGAAGGAAGGAAACTCATTTAACGTGCCCATGTCCTCATGGTTCAGGCACGCCCATCCCGGATCTGACCTCTGACCTCGCCAGTGACCAATTCCGGGACGGAAATTGTTTCTCGAGACTCAATAGAGTGATAGAGCAGAACGTTATTTCACCATACATACAGATGACATTATGTACGGCCAATGGGAAGTCGTCTACTGTCCAGTGTGGACGCTGAGAACCAATCGAACTGCACCATCAGTAACTGCATGTCGCGGGAGTTATTGAGTGCATGTTTGTTTTTCAATTGCAATCGGCGAATCACAATGGAACTTTACTTTGACGGAAAATAAACCAAAAGCTACAGACCATGGCCATATAAACACATTTAATTGATAATTTTGAAGATAATTGAAAAAATAAAGACATAACCAGGGACAAAAAATAAACCAAAAAACGTCTTGACGACTATCATCTTGTACCCGTTATAGCAGGTTCAACCTATGATTGTAGGTGAAAAATAGTGACCGCTGGCCGTTATGGACAGGTGACCATTATGAACAGGCCAAATAAGGAAGGAAATGCATTGGGGGGATTCATAGTGGCCGTAATAGGCAGGTGACCGTTATGTACAGGTGACCGTTAGACCAGGTTTGACTGTATATATATATATATATATATATATATATATATATATCCTATAACTTACCCATGATATCCATGTCATAAACCCATGTGATAATTTTAATGTAATTTGCAAGGTCTCTAGGTAATGCGTTGCTGTGGATGTGTCATTTGCTTACAAGCCAACAAGACTAAAATATCAACCTCGTCTAGTTAATCGGTATTTGTCTCGGCAGAGCCTCGATAAATAGCGATTAACATAGACTCGGTTGATATTTTCCATATTAAAAATACTCATGACAAATCATATATATATATATATATATATATATATATATATATATATATATATATATATATATATATATATATATATATCTTTAGCGAATGTTTGGATATTACTAATGCCAGGAAGACTAAACTGGATTTGCAAAACGATATATATTTCAATTTAATGGCAATACTCCTGTAATATCCGAAACTATCTAAAACTGTCTAATGACTATAGATAGTGCCTTTAATACGTTGGAAACATATCTGTAGCCGGAAACTGTGAAAGGGACGGAGAAGAGAGAAAATGCGAGAGAGCTATATATATATATATATATATATATATATATATATATATATATAGAGAGAGAGAGAGAGAGAGAGAGAGAGAGAGAGAGAGAGAGAGAGAGAGAGAGAGAGAGAGAGAGAGAGAGAGAGAGAGAGAGAGAGAGAGAGAGAGTGAGAGAGAGACAGACAGAGAGAGACAAAGACAGAAGAGACAGATGGGAGTGGCTTCGTATCACAAGCACCGTCACCCGTTACACCTTTTAATGCCCAAAGTACCAATACTACCATACAAACCAAATCTACCTACTGCTGTGCAATACTCACAGTCAACACCCAGCTGAAACTGTTTGCTCTTTGACGTCGAGGTGCCAGTGTTGGTTATAGTACACGTGTAGTTTCCTGCCTGATCTCGTCTTATGTTTGGTATTTTCATCTCAAAGCTCGTTGTTTTCTGCTGACTCCCCATCTTCCACACATAGGAGCAGTTTGGACTACAAGATGTACAACAGCTCACCGTGAGGTCGTTTCCTTCTTTGGTGTGGTGAGGAGATGATGGGCTGAATGGTACAGAGTCTGGGCCATCTGTAAAATCATATTGCAAAAGCAAAAACAAAAAAGAGATGAGAATAATAACATGAATAACACGGACAAGAAGCATATAAAGGGATGATTCTGAGCGACACAACCATAATACATGGTCAATGCCATATCTCTGAACAATGCAGAGTCGAATGGGCATTTGGCAAAATGGTGGTTTATTTCACGAATCTACATCTAGTGCCATTCCCCAGGAAATCGTTTTCTGGAGATTCCATTCCTCTTGCACAGCCAAAAAGATGACTGCCACTCTCAGACTATTTTACTAAATCAAAACTAGCATCGGACAGAGCTCACTGGAAGAAAGGAATGTTCTATTTAACGACGTAGTCAGCACAGTTTAATAATTTTCATAATGCGGTTATATGGCGTCGGACTTGGTTAACGGCTCGAGCCATCATTTTTGCGGGGGGGGGGGGGGGGGGGGGGGGGGGGGGGGGGGGGGGGGGGGGGGGTGGG
>NC_054710.1:41505349-41506637 GCF_016097555.1 Gigantopelta aegis | reverse complement strand
CCTTGTATAGTAAACAAAATGATCTCAGAAACTTAATTATGAAAATAACCCACCAAACCAAGCACAGTTAACTCACTGTGGCTATCTGTATTATTTTGTCTGGACGCATTTTGCACACTTACCACATTAAAGGGACATTCCTGAGTTTTCTGCAATTAAGATGTTATTGACTAAAAGAGACTTTTTAACGATTGTAATTACATATCAAATATATGTTTCTGCATAAAATATTAGTGGCTGTATATTAAACGTGTTTTTTTATTGTTTTAATATTTATACTAGGTTAAATTTCATTTTATTTCCTAAAAAAAAAAAAAATATCGTATTTGAAGAAACAATCTAGTTTGGGCTTCTTGCAAATATTAAAACGACCAGAAACGCATTGAATATACAGACACTGATATTATAAACAAGAAAATATATTTAATATGTATTGCTAAATCGTATGTAGTAAAACAAATAACACATCAAAAAATTTAGAACAATATATAATTAGTGGAACAATTTAAATTCAGTAAACATAAGTTAGGAAACACTATTTTAATCGTATGCCTCAGTAGTGACTACTCTATCTGTTAGGCGTGATATTTACCTTTCTTTGAATATCGGTAATATTAGTGGTAGAATCGGAAATTATGTCCACACAAATAAGCTGCTGTTCGACTGTGTTTATTTTATGGCAGACAGTTTTATAGTGCAGATTATTAGATTGAAGTTGATAGATGAGGGCATTTAGTTCGCTAAGATGTGTAACTTGTTAACATTGAAGAATTCTTTGTGGTAATTCCAACCGATGCAAATAAATGTAGCACGTTTAGTGTAAAATGGGTGTAGTCCGGTCAGTTTTAGTAGGTGTATTTGTTAAAAACCAAAATCATGTGAGAAAGAACTGAACAGGGGTTGTCCTTTGCAGAAGATATTGTAACACACACACCCATCCCCAACTCTTAACCCCACCCTCCCCCACCCAACCCACCACCACCCCCACCCCGATAGGCAAAGTTGAATAAAACAAATACTGGGGCCTACTGATATTAATAAAAGTAACCTAACTGAAAGTGTCGTGCTGCGTATAAAACACTTACTATTGAACACTATTCCGGATGGTTTACGGTTTCATTCTTCTTTTCATCTAGGATCGATCCCCGTTGGACTATTTCTCGTTCCAACCAGTGCACCACGACTGGTATGTCAAAGGCAGTGGTATGTGCTATCCTGTCTGTGGGATGTTGCATATAAAATATCCCTTCCTGCTAATCGAAAAGAGTAGACCATGAAATGGCTATAG
>NC_054710.1:41482849-41500349 GCF_016097555.1 Gigantopelta aegis | reverse complement strand
CGAAAGGACAACGAAAATCACGAAGGATCACGAAGGATGGCTTACTTAGATGATAACGAGTCATGTTAAAATAATAATGAAAAAAAATAAAAACCTGAAAATGCATGTTACCCATAAGGCATTTGTCCTACGCCTGTAAGACTGTCAAATGCTAAAAAATACGTAAGTCTTACGGATGATCCGTAAGGGTTGACATGTATGAATATCTCCATGCTCATGAATCAGGGCAGAACCCATTTCGGGAACGATTATTTTCAGCACAGCATTTACTGATGGAGGGGCAGTGGAATTAAACCCCTTCTGTAGACACATTCATTGACTCTTTTTCCATCCTAGACATTGCCCTGTGACTTAGTGCACGGAGCACGTTATATCAATACTTTTCTCAACGAGTTGTTTCCCTTTATGTCGCATATTTAAAATGGCGGGGGACTTTTGACAGTTGTCGTTGGATGATTTAATTTGTTAATAATGACACAAGTACTTCAATCAGGATTTAGTGAGTACGGTAGGTTATACATTTTTGGTTTGTGTGTTCATTTGTTGCACTATTTCGGTTGAGAAACATTTGAAACATGGCGCCAACAGTTTTGAATATCAGCTACATATAGGGTATGTAACAGTGATAGAAATAAGAAAAGAAATCTACTTGTCCGCCAGACAAGTATACCGCAAAATCTACTTGTCCGCCATTTCCACTTGTCCATCTTTGTTGGACAGGAAGTGGATGCAGAAGGAAAAGTTAAAGCATTGGGATTTTCCTTTTCAAGCAATTCTTTTGTTACTCTTCACTTCAGATTGCTTGTAATTCCGTAACTCTTCACTTCAGATTGCTTGTAATTCCGTAACTCGGGAGACTAGAACAAATTGTAGAATTGTTTACAGTCGAGCGTAAAACAAGTAATAAAATATTAGTGGTTTTGTTTAGGATTCAGTGAAAACCAATTAAATTGTTCTCGATCACATTCCCATCAGAACACGTCACTGGTTTTCAACTTTCACTTTCAGCTGAAGGCCTGGAAATAATTGTTTGGCGGTGCTTGTCGAAATGACCTGTCATAAATGAAAATGTGCCTGTCACCAAATGTTAAAATAATGTTACTGTTACAGTTCTCGGGAGTGGCTGTCCTGTAGTAGTTTTTATTGAGTAAACTACCCTGGGAATTGCAGTTCTCGGGAGTGGCTGTCCTGTAGTAGTTTTTATTAGTAATCTACACTGGGAATGGCAGTTCTCGGGAGTGGCTGTCCTGTAGTAGTTTTTATTCAGTAATCTACCCTGGCAATGGCAGTTCTCGGGAGTGGCTGTCCTGTAGTAGTTTTTATTCAGTAAGCTACCCTGGGAATGGCAGTTCTCGGGAGTGGCTGTCCTGTAGTAGTTTTTATTCAGTAAGCTACCCTGGGAATGGCAGTTCTCGGGAGTGGCTGTCCTGTAGTAGTTTTTATTGAGTAAACTACCCTGGGAATGGCAGTTCTCGGAAGTGGTTGTCCTGTAGTAGTTTTTATTAGTAATCTACACTGGGAATGGCAGTTCTCGGGAGTGGCTGTCCTGTAGTAGTTTTTATTCAGTAATCTACCCTGGGAATGGCAGTTCTCGGGAGTGGCTGTCCTGTAGTAGTTTTTATTAGTAATCTACACTGGGAATGGCAGTTCTCGGGAGTGGCTGTCCTGTAGTAGTTTTTATTCAGTAATCTACCCTGGGAATGGCAGTTCTCGGGAGTGGCTGTCCTGTAGTAGTTTTTATTCAGTACACTACCCTGGGAGTGGCAGTTCTCGGGAGTGGCTGTCCTGTAGTAGTTTGTATTCAGTAAACTACCCTGGGAGTGGCAGTTCTCGGGAGTGGCTGTCCTGTAGTAGTTTTTATTCAGTAATCTTCCCTGGGAATGGCAGTTCTCGGGAGTGGCTGTCCTGTAGTAGTTTTTATTCAGTAAACTACCCTGGGAATGGCAGTTCTCGGGAGTGGCTGTCCTGTAGTAGTTTTTATTCAGTAATCTACCCTGGCAATGGCAGTTCTCGGGAGTGGCTGTCCTGTAGTAGTTTTTATTCAGTAATCTACCCTGGCAATGGCAGTTCTCGGGAGTGGCTGTCCTGTAGTAGTTTTTATTAGTAATCTACACTGGGAATGGCAGTTCTCGGGAGTGGCTGTCCTGTAGTAGTTTTTATTCAGTAAGCTACACTGGGAATGGCAGTTCTCGGGAGTGGCTGTCCTGTAGTAGTTTTTATTCAGTAATCTACCCTGGCAATGGCAGTTCTCGGGAGTGGCTGTCCTGTAGTAGTTTTTATTCAGTAATCTACCCTGGCAATGGCAGTTCTCGGGAGTGGCTGTCCTGTAGTAGTTTTTATTCAGTAAACTACCCTGGGAATGGCAGTTCTCGGGAGTGGCTGTCCTGTAGTAGTTTTTATTCAGTAATCTACCCTGGCAATGGCAGTTCTCGGGAGTGGCTGCCCTGTAGTAGTTTTTATTCAGTAATCTACCCTGGCAATGGCAGTTCTCGGGAGTGGCTGTCCTGTAGTAGTTTTTATTCAGTACACTACCCTGGGAATGGCAGTTCTCGGGAGTGGCTGTCCTGTAGTAGTTTTTATTCAGTAATCTACCCTGGCAATGGCAGTTCTCGGGAGTGGCTGTCCTGTAGTAGTTTTTATTCAGTAATCTACCCTGGCAATGGCAGTTCTCGGGAGTGGCTGTCCTGTAGTAGTTTTTATTAGTAATCTACACTGGGAATGGCAGTTCTCGGCAGTGGCTGTCCTGTAGTAGTTTTTATTCAGTAAACTACCCTGGGAATGGCAGTTCTCGGGAGTGGCTGTCCTGTAGTAGTTTTTATTCAGTAATCTACCCTGGCAATGGCAGTTCTCGGGAGTGGCTGTCCTGTAGTAGTTTTTATTCAGTAAACTACCCTGGGAATGGCAGTTCTCGGGAGTGGCTGTCCTGTAGTAGTTTTTATTCAGTAATCTACCCTGGCAATGGCAGTTCTCGGGAGTGGCTGTCCTGTAGTAGTTTTTATTCAGTAATCTACCCTGGCAATGGCAGTTCTCGGGAGTGGCTGTCCTGTAGTAGTTTTTATTCAGTAATCTACCCTGGCAATGGCAGTTCTCGGGAGTGGCTGTCCTGTAGTAGTTTTTATTCAGTACACTACCCTGGGAGTGGCAGTTCTCGGGAGTGGCTGTCCTGTAGTAGTTTGTATTCAGTAAACTACCCTGGGAGTGGCAGTTCTCGGGAGTGGCTGTCCTGTAGTAGTTTTTATTCAGTAATCTTCCCTGGGAATGGCAGTTCTCGGGAGTGGCTGTCCTGTAGTAGTTTTTATTCAGTACACTACCCTGGGAATGGCAGTTCTCGGGAGTGGCTGTCCTGTAGTAGTTTTTATTCAGTAATCTACCCTGGCAATGGCAGTTCTCGGGAGTGGCTGTCCTGTAGTAGTTTTTATTCAGTAATCTACCCTGGCAATGGCAATTCTCGGGAGTGGCTGTCCTGTAGTAGTTTTTATTAGTAATCTACACTGGGAATGGCAGTTCTCGGGAGTGGCTGTCCTGTAGTAGTTTTTATTCAGTAAGCTACACTGGGAATGGCAGTTCTCGGGAGTGGCTGTCCTGTAGTAGTTTTTATTCAGTAATCTACCCTGGCAATGGCAGTTCTCGGGAGTGGCTGTCCTGTAGTAGTTTTTATTCAGTAATCTACCCTGGCAATGGCAGTTCTCGGGAGTGGCTGTCCTGTAGTAGTTTTTATTCAGTAAACTACCCTGGGAATGGCAGTTCTCGGGAGTGGCTGTCCTGTAGTAGTTTTTATTCAGTAATCTACCCTGGCAATGGCAGTTCTCGGGAGTGGCTGTCCTGTAGTAGTTTTTATTCAGTAATCTACCCTGGCAATGGCAGTTCTCGGGAGTGGCTGTCCTGTAGTAGTTTTTATTCAGTACACTACCCTGGGAATGGCAGTTCTCGGGAGTGGCTGTCCTGTAGTAGTTTTTATTCAGTAATCTACCCTGGCAATGGCAGTTCTCGGGAGTGGCTGTCCTGTAGTAGTTTTTATTCAGTAATCTACCCTGGCAATGGCAGTTCTCGGGAGTGGCTGTCCTGTAGTAGTTTTTATTAGTAATCTACACTGGGAATGGCAGTTCTCGGCAGTGGCTGTCCTGTAGTAGTTTTTATTCAGTAAACTACCCTGGGAATGGCAGTTCTCGGGAGTGGCTGTCCTGTAGTAGTTTTTATTCAGTAATCTACCCTGGCAATGGCAGTTCTCGGGAGTGGCTGTCCTGTAGTAGTTTTTATTCAGTAAACTACCCTGGGAATGGCAGTTCTCGGGAGTGGCTGTCCTGTAGTAGTTTTTATTCAGTAATCTATCCTGGCAATGGCAGTTCTCGGGAGTGGCTGTCCTGTAGTAGTTTTTATTCAGTAATCTACCCTGGCAATGGCAGTTCTCGGGAGTGGCTGTCCTGTAGTAGTTTTTATTCAGTAATCTACCCTGGCAATGGCAGTTCTCGGGAGTGGCTGTCCTGTAGTAGTTTTTATTCAGTAATCTACCCTGGGAATGGCAGTCCTCGGGAGTGGCTGTCCTGTAGTAGTTTTTATTGAGTAATCTACCCTGGCAATGGCAGTTCTCGGGAGTGGCTGTCCTGTAGTAGTTTTTATTCAGTAAACTACCCTGGGAATGGCAGTTCTCGGGAGTGGCTGTCCTGTAGTAGTTTTTATTCAGTAATCTACCCTGGCAATGGCAGTTCTCGGGAGTGGCTGTCCTGTAGTAGTTTTTATTCAGTAATCTACCCTGGCAATGGCAGTTCTCGGGAGTGGCTGTCCTGTAGTAGTTTTTATTCAGTAATCTACCCTGGCAATGGCAGTTTTCGGGAGTGGCTGTCCTGTAGTAGTTTTTATTCAGTAAACTACCCTGGGAATGGCAGTTCTCGGGAGTGGCTGTCCTGTAGTAGTTTTTATTCAGTAATCTACCCTGGCAATGGCAGTTCTCGGGAGTGGCTGTCCTGTAGTAGTTTTTATTCAGTAATCTACCCTGGCAATGGCAGTTCTCGGGAGTGGCTGTCCTGTAGTAGTTTTTATTCAGTAAACTACCCTGGGAATGGCAGTTCTCGGGAGTGACTGTCCTGTAGTAGTTTTTATTCAGTAATCTACCCTGGCAATGGCAGTTCTCGGGAGTGGCTGTCCTGTAGTAGTTTTTATTCAGTAATCTACCCTGGGAATGGCAGTCCTCGGGAGTGGCTGTCCTGTAGTAGTTTTTATTCAGTAATCTACCCTGGGAATGGCAGTCCTCGGGAGTGGCTGTCCTGCTATAGACGAAGCACTAGATAGGGATTCATGGAATCAACTCCTACTGATATATCCATTGGACTCTGCATTGTCCAGAGATGCGGTTTTGATCACGGTTAATGTTTTTGTCGTTCAGACAGACTGCACAAAACGGTATTTTTACTTGTTCACTTTTTTACTTATATTCATATTTACATGTCATTGTCTATGTATATACACTGGAAATAAAAGTCACAAACGAAAGCAAGACACTCTAAAGAGTTAACCACCGCAAAATGAGAAAACAAAATAACAAACAGAATTGTTGAAAACATCAATAATAAATAAATAAATAAATAACTACGATCAAAAAACTTGGATAAAACTTAATATATAACTAACATAGTTTAATGACAGTCTCTGGTGAAAATGAGAAACTAATAAACGGTCTGATGACAATTTCTACAAGAAATGAGAAAATAGTACATATAGTCTGATGACAATTTCTGGTTGAAATGAGAAAATAACAAACATGGTATAAAGCAGTCTCTGCTAGAAATGAAAACATAACAAACAGTCCGATGACAATTTCTGCTAGAAATGTGAAAATAATAGACATAGGTTGATGACAGTCTTTGTTATTAATGTGAAAATAATATACTGTTTAATGACGACCTCTACTAGCAATGATAAAATAATAGACATAGTTTGATGACAATCTCTGCTATTGATGAGAAAATAACAAACATGGTTTCAACACAATCTCGACTAGAATGAGAAAATAGCATAAGTTGGTAGCAATATCTGCTAGCAATGAAAAAATAACAAACATAGTTTGAAGAAAAATGATGCATAAATCAACCAAACAAAGCACTGCTGTTATACATCTGCCAGCAGCTAAAGATAGGGCTTCACGACAAAGGTCACGTGGCTACGAAATATCAGGAGTAATATCAGCCATGATGTTTATCGCTAACGTTTGCCAGACTGATTTGTACCATACATTTTAAAATTCTGGAACCAGTCAAAATCGTTTACCGAAAATAGTTTGCTGAACGCTGGCCTAATCTGCTAGCTGATGCGTCCCAGGCTGACATGCCGGACTTGGAAACAAAAGGAAAGGAATGTGTCTTCAACGACACCTCAGCACATGTTAGACTACGGCGATTTGGTGTCTAATATGTTTATTTTAACACAGGTCACTTCTACGGAAGAGCAGCAAGGCGTCTTTTACATCCACTTTCTGGACATGTAGTGTACCACAACTAATGCCCGTCTGTGGGAAAGTACATATAAAAGAATATAATAGAATAGATGTTTAACGACACCCCAGCGCGAAAAATACATCGACTACTGGGTGCCAGCATATAAAGTATTCCTTGCTATTAATGGCAAAATGAGGCAGGTTTTCTCCAAGACTACATTTTAGAATTATTAAATGTTTGACATTGCAAGTGTTCAATGATTAATAAATCAATGCACTTTCAAATCAAAGTTTACATATAGTTAAAGTTTGTTTTGTTTAACGACACCACTAGAGCACATTGATTTATTAAACATTTGGTAATTTTGACATATAGTCTTAGAGAGAAAACCCGCTACATTTGTCTATTAGTAGCAAGGAATCTGTTATATGCACCATCCCACAGGCAGGACAGCACATACCACGTTCTTTGATATACCAGCCGTGGTGCACTGGCTGGAACCAGAAATAGCCCAATAGGTCCACCGACGGTGATCGATTCCAAACCGACCGCGCATCAAGGAAGCGCTTTGCCACTGGCCTACGTACCGCCCTACCATAAACTAATGCCCGTCTGTGGGAAAGTGCATATAAAACTTGCCTTGCTATTAATGACAAAATGAGGCAGATTGTTTCTAAGTCTACAGATAGGGGGGGAGACAGAAGAGAAAACTTGTTAGAGAGAAGGGACACCACCATATATACTACTCATACCAATAAAGCAGCAAGGGGTCTTTTATATGCACTTTCGCATAGACAGGGCAGTACTTACAACGGCCTTTGTTACACCACTTGTGGAGCACTGGCTGGAACGAGAAACAACCCAATGGACCCGATTCTAGACCTACAGTTACCGCTCATCAGGTGAAGAAAAAAAGCCGGCCTGGTTCCTTTTATTTATCGCACACCTTTGCTAATATTATTCCCAGAGATTTTCTTATTCCGATTTCTCTGTCCGTCCGTCCGTCTGTACGTCCGTCCGTCTGTCCGTCCGTCTAACTTTTCCTTTGAAATCCATCTTCTCCTAGTAAGTCCAGTGGAAAAGCGCTCTCCTAATGCGCCATCGATTCTCGTTCCATCTATTGTGCCACGACTGGTATATCAAAGTCCGTGGTATGTGGTATTATGTCTGTGGGATTGTACTAATAAAAGATACTTTGCTACTAAGACTATTGCGACACCTCAGCACATGTTACACTACGGCTATTTGGTATCTAGTGTGGTTATTTTGACACTTGGTCTAGAGTGAGACTGGAAACCCGCTGCCGCCACACAGGCCACTCCTACCGAAAAGCAGGAATGGGTCTTTTATATCCACTATCGGCCTCGGTGGTGTTGTTTGAACTATTCAATGGGTAGGTGTAAGACCACGACACCCTCTTCTCTCTCACTAACCACTAACAACTAACCCACTGTCCTGATCAGACAGCCCTGATAGCTGACGTGTGTGCCCAGAACCTTAATTGGATATAAGCACGAAAATCCCTTCCGATTAATGGCAAAATGAGACAGGTTTTCTCTAACACTTCCTTTTAGAATTATCAAATGTTTGACATTCAAGTAGTCAATGATTAAAAAAGCAATGTACTCTAGTGGTGTCGTTCAACAGAGGAAACTTTAACTTCGATGTACCAGTCGTCTGCAACGTATTGGGATGGGGAAAAAAACGACACGAGAGGAAATCGATCTTACGACATCATCACATCTCCATCACCGTTGCATTATCATATGTAAACAGGGCAGTACATACCATGGGTTTTGGTGTACGAGTCGCGTGGAACAGGATGGGATGGAGAGAAAACCCAAGACGAGATCTTACGATACCATCACTTCTTGGTCGATCGCAACTCCCCCCCCCCCCCCAGCCTGTCAGTTGGCGGGAGGGTGGGGGCGGTCTCGGTGGTGTCTTGGTTAAGCCATCGGACATAAGGCTGGTAGGTACAAGGTTCGCAACCCGATACCAGCTCCCGCCCAGAGCGAGTTTTAACGATATGTGTAAGACCACTACACACTATTCTCTCTCCCTAACCATTAACAACTAAAACACTGTCCTGGACAGACAGTCCAGATAGCTGCGGTGTGTGGCCAGAACAGCGTGTCTGAACCTTAATTGGATATAAGCACGAAAATAAGTTGAAATGAATGAACGTTGGCGGGATTCAACCCACTGCGCAGATACGCATGGCATATGACAGTCCACTGTCCTACCACAAGGTCAAAATAAGTTTCCCATAAAATATGTATTCAAAATTAACCGCAGCCATGAACGGCAGGGTGAAACTAACCAGGGTGCTATATAGCTCAATGGTAACATGATCGCCTGAAGGGCGATGTGTCGATCGCCCTCTGTGGACTCTGGTCTTTTCTCCTTTTACAATCAGTGCTCAACGACTGATACATCAAAAATCGTGGTATGCACTGTGTGAAAGTACATTTGAATCTGAACGACGAAAACGTAATAAAAATGTGATAAGGACCGTATCTCTGCACAGTGGTGGGGCGGGACGTAGCCCAGTGGTAAAGCGCTCGCTTAATGCACGGTTGGTCTGGGATCGATCCCCACCGGTGGGCCCATTGGGCTATTTCAAGCTCCAGCCAGTGCTCCACGACTGGTGAATCAAAGGCCGGCCGTGGTATGTGTTATCCTTTCTATTGGATGGTGCATATAAAATATCCCTTGCTCCTAATGGAATCAACCAACAACGCTACACGAGAGGACCACATCGAAGCCACGACGTCCGCCGTAAAGTACCTCAACAAGACCGCTCAAGCGAAACGGACCGGCGTCTCCAAAGCCAACGCTACCAGTAGTAAACCAGGTAACACAAATATCAGTCTAGCTTGAGTACTGCGAAAAAGGCCCCCGCCTTCCTCGTCACCCCCTTTAAGACTGTCGCCACCAAAAAACGTAAATACAGGAGCCCAGTCAAACAAATTAAATATCCAACTTCCGCAAACTTTATTAAAACCAAACTAAAAAAAACACTCAACCAATCAAAAGAACAAAAACAGATAAATCAGCTGAAGCGCCCAAAATGGTAATAGTCACCGCACCACCACCCCCCCCCCCACTCCCCAAACCCACTAACACTTCCAACCCCCTCCCTTTCCCCCCGTTGTAGGTACCCCCACCATCTCCATCCCCAACCCAGCTGCCACCCCTAAAGGAACTGGACCATTTTACAAACAGGTACCTACCAGGACCACTGGCACCTTGAATGGCCAGCCACAACCCACCAGCCAAACCCCAACTCCCGCCACTACCAACCCACCCCCCCCCCCCCCCCCCCCCCCCCCCCCCCCCCCCCCTAACCAGTGGTTAGCCAAACTGCACACATTGCCATCTCAGGACTCAGCGTTAGCCACCCTCAAAACCAACAACCCCAAACTTGGTATCACAGACTCAACTACTTGGTCAAACGGGTACGTACTTATCACCGCCCACATCAAGGCCGACGAACACATCATCATTCAAGGTCGTCGTTACCCACTAGTTCCATTTGAAAGGAAACCTAGTAAGTGCCATGACTGTCAGCAATGGGGCCACGTTGCAGCCAAGTGCCGCAACCATAGATACCTTCCCACATGCCACCGTTGCGGCCAGAAACATCCTAAAAGCTCCAAAATCTCCCCCTGCACCAACCCGATTCAATGCCACAACTGCTTTAGCCGTCACATGGCACATGACACAAAGTGCCACCATTACCAAAAAGCGCTTAGGCAACTTAACAATCGCAAAAACCAGGTTAATAAAACAACAGACACTAGACCAGTCTTTGTTAAACCAGCAACAGTTACCAAAAATATAACGTATGCTGATAAACTTAAATCTAGTGATCAAAACCAAGTTAAAGAACTTAAGTCGATAATTGAAACTCTAGTGCAAGAAATTTCTAATATTAAATCTAGCTTAAAAATCACAAAAAACTAAAATTAATTTAGTCATTAAACAGAACTTAACTACGGGACCGCGTCATGGGAGATACGTCTCCATACGCCCCCACTATTAAATCAAACATAGGAAATAAGGGCCTTAGTGTTCTCCAATGGAACGCTAAAGGCCTACATTCAATGGGACATGGTGCTGAACTCATTCAACTCATTAGCACTAGCAACATCAAGCCAGATATAATTTGCCTACAAGAAACATGGCTAGGAATCGGCACTAAAAATAATAAAATAAAAAAACGACTAAAGTATTTAAAATCCCAGGATATACAAGTTATTATAAAAATAGAGAAAATAGTACCAGAGGTGGAATAGCCACTCTAATTAAACATACCATACCGCATACCGAAATTAAATATGATTCTATTAATAAAACACTTAGAAGTCCTAGGACTTACTATACAAAACGATAAAATGCCTATTGATATCATCAATGTTTATAGCCCACCGGGAACGTTAAGAGATTACAATAAACTCATAAACTCAAACAATAACTTAATTCTTGTAGGAGATTTTAATTGTCATAGCACACTGTGGGGAGGTCTGCACTCCGACGCACAGGGAGACATACTAGAGGAATTCATCAATACACACAATCTAGTATGTCTCAACGATGGCAGTACTACTTTTATACATGACTATCTGGGCACATCCGCCATCGACCTAACTATCACCTCTAACAATATAGGTGCAAACGCCCAATGGGAGGTGTTAGAAGCTCTCAATAGCGACCACCTCCCCATTCTAACCAGCTATAAATGTAATACTACTTACAAAGAAGAAGAAAAATTTATACCTAAATTGAAATTTAATAAAGCTAACTGGGCTGGCTTTACAAGCGACTGTAGCAAAATTAAGTTAGAAAATAGCCTAAACACTGACGACGCCACTAATAAACTTACTAATAAAATAATAGAAATAGCTGAAAAGAATATTCCTAAAACCAAACCCTTCAATAAAAATAGACCAGTTAACTGGTGGACGGACGAAATTAAATCCAAATGCGGCTTTAGGAACAGGATGCGTAAACTTTATAAAAAGCAGGGAAACAAGACTATCACACTAAATATAAAATAGCCAAAAACGAAGTAGGTAAGCTTATCATCAATGCTAAACAAGCCAGCTGGCATACATTTTGCGGTGAAATTAACAATAGAACATCTATTAGAGAAATGTCGAAAACAAATTAAGGCTATTCAAGGACAACGCGCTAATTCCACAGCCCTTCAAAAATATGAAACAGCAACTACTAATAAACAAAAGGCCGACCTTCTCAGTAAAACTTTCAGTAAAAACAGCAGCAACGAAAATTTTCCTAAACAATGTTTGGAGAAACTTAAGAAAGATAACTCTCTACCAACTAATAATACTAAAACAGCAAATCACCCAACTACTGATAATTTAGAATTTAATAAACTGATAACAATGTTAGAACTAAAAACAGCTCTTAAAGCTTAAAAAACGTACTGCCGCCGGGCCTGATCAAATAAGTTACACATTACTCAAGCACATGCCGTAAAGATAGTATAATCGCTCTTTAACCGAATCTGGAGGGAGGGTCAAATGCCCACTGCGTGGAAACATGCAGAATGCTTTTGTCTCCCTAAAGCGAGAAAAGACCATTCCCTCCCAGGGAGTTTTAGACCGATAACACTCACGTCCCACATATGCAAAACCTTAGAAACTATTATCAATAAACGACTCAACAATTACCTACTCGAAAATAACCTAATAACTAATGTACAGAGCGGATTTAGAACTAAACATTCAACAATAGATCAAATAGTTAGATTACAAAATAGTATTAATGATGCATTTCGAAAATGTCATAAGGTTTTAACAATATTCATAGATATTGAAAAAGCTTTCGATATGGTATGGCGTCAAGGTTTACTAAATAAACTACAGAGTAACGGTATTAAAGGTAATATGTTTAATTTTATCAACAATTTCATCCATAATAGATCAATCTCAGTTAGAGTTAACGGTCACTATTCAGATAGAACCGAAATAATTAATGGCATACCACAAGGTTCGGTCCTCTCACCAACCTTATTCAACATTTTTATTAATGACATAACTAAATACTTAATGCTAAAGGAAAAACAAAAACGACCACGCCATTAAACACAGCACTATTTGCCACTAATTTATTTCACCTAATGCAAGCCGATATGAATAGACTTAACAAATGGGCCCTGGACTGGGGCATTAAACTATCAGAAACTAAAACTGTCTATATGCTTTTTAATAAAGTCAATAAATCAGATAATCACCAACTTAAATCAGGTGATAAAATAATTCCAAGAGTCAAAAAATTTAAATTTCTAGGTTTAACTTTTGACTCAAAACTAACCTTTAGTGACCATATCAATGACATAGTCAGGAACTCAAAAAATACTCTAAACTTGTTAAGAGCCATCTCAGGTACCAGTTAGGGAGCGCAAACAGAGGCAATGCTTATGGTTTACAAAGCATGCATACTCTCCAGAATAGATTATGGAGCCCAAACCTACAGTTTCGCCGCCCCCAAACTTACATAAATTAGATGTTATTCAAAACCTAGCTCTTAGAATCATAGCTAAAGTTCCATCAAATAGCAGCAGACAGAGCTTAGAAGTTGAGTTCATTATGCCACTGAAATATCGTCGCAATCTTCAACATCTTAATTATCATCTAAAAATCCACTCTCTTAAACTAGATCACCCAGTTCAGGAACTCACTCCTATCATAGCTAAACCAGGAATAGTATTCAAAACCAATCAAAATCTTAATGATTCTTTCGCAACTAAAGCTAGTAAAATGGAAATAGGAGTAGGTATAGATAGCACACCAGTGGCACTATACCATATCAATCAGCCAGTCGAGTGTCACACACCATATCTAATTAAACAAGCTACAGATTCAACTCCATTTCCACCATTTAAGAAAATCCTGTTCGAAGCCGTAGCCAATGCCAATTACCCTGAGCACATCCATATCTACACGGATGGCTAAAAAAATCCAGATAACGGTAGGGTTGGCTTCGCAGTAGTTGAAGAAAAAATATCTAAACACTCTAAATTAGTTAAATACGCCAGGCTGTCAGATAACTTATCAGTCTATACAGCAGAACTGACAGCCATCTATGAAGCCCTAATCTGGATTAAAACTAAACAATACTCTAAAAGCGTTATTTTTTCAGATAGTCTTAGCTCTATCCAATCACTTCAAACTAATAAATCTACCAGGCCAGATATCCTCGCAGCCATCCACAATAAACTTCATGAACTAAACCAGCTTAATTTAACAGTAGTATTCGAATGGGTCCCAGATCACGTAGGTATAATTGGCAATGAAATAGCTGACTATGGAGCCAAAACTGCACTTTCAATCACTAGTAAAATTACAGTACTACCTTTAGGAATATCAGAACTAATGTCAAAAGCAACAAAACACTACATTAATCAATGGCAGGCCAACTGGGACCTAACAACCAATACATGGCACTATAACATCAAACCACTAGTCACCTCTATCCGACCTAAACACTTAAACACTTATGTGGATAAAATAATTACTAAATTGCGCATAGGTAAATCTTCGCAGCTCAACACCAATAAAAACCCTGACTGTGAGTGTGGCACCCGGGAAGACATGAAACACTATCTCCTGGATTGCACGCTACACAACAGCCAGAGAAAACTAATGATAGAATCAATAACCGAAGCCAACCACAATAAACCAATTACACCTAACTTTTTACTTAACACTGAGAAATATCTAAAACGTAAAACCTTCAAAGCAGTATCTCAATTCGTCCAGTCCACCAAACCAAAACTATAAGTGCCACGTACTGCCCGCCTTGCCAGCGTTCGGTCGACGCGGACCACCAACCCTACTGATCGCACGCAGGATGGGAAACCGTAGCACACCCATCGGGCTCCTGACAGTCATAAAGTTAAAAACTAAAATTAGAAAATGATCGCAACCACCCGCCTGTACGTCTCCCGGAGGGAAGAGCGACCTTCTGCACTCGACCGACATGCACTCCAATCCGGGGGACCAACGGAGGGAAGGTGGCGATCTATAATTAAGATAAGTAATTAATACGCTGCTTAACTCGTGACACCCGTGACTCCCTGGATGGAACATCCACCCTACGCACTCGAACAGACCACGTATTCCAACCCGGGGAGAGAACGGTGAAACGACAAAAGTAAAAGCATATACCTAGCCAAATTAGCTGGCACAAATTCAGCAATAAATTAACAATTACTCAAAACCACCCGCCTGTACATCTCTCGGACGGAAGAGCGACATTAAGTACTCGACCAAACAAGCCCTCCAACCCGGGGATCAACGGCGGGATGGTAGCGAATGATTTAATAACCGCTAGATATGACAATCCTTGAATCGTGACATCTGTGACCCCCTTGGTGGAACATCCACCCTACGCACTCGAACAGACCACGTATTCCAACCCGGGGGGAGAACGGTGAAAGGACAAAAGTAAAAGCATATATTCACCCAAATTAGCTGGCATACATTTAGCAATATAAATTAACAATTACTCAAAACCACTGGCCTGTACATCCCGTGGATGGAAGAGCGACCTTAAGCACTCCAACCTGGGGATTAACGGCGGGACGGTAGCGAGTGATTAATAACCACTAGATATGCCAGTGCCATCCAGACCTAACTACGATAACCATATTATTCTACTGTAAATATGTTCATGTTCTGAAGCTCTTCAAATTAGATAGCTAGGCTAGTTTAACTCCCCCTCCGTCATTGTATTCAATGCTATACAAGGACGGAGGGGGATGGGTGATCATGAATGACCGTTGAACTCACTAGAATAGGGACTTAAGACAATAGTTACAACCTTAACACAAAACTAGGATTCACACACAGACTACACGCTCACTGCATCAGTACACAGGGTGCATTGACTAATGATAACAATGCACCCGCCCCCATTTAATGGCCCAGCACGTACTCTAATAAGGAACCGGACAAAAGAATACCGGTTCCGAGTACACAATTGCAATGCACCCGGGGGAAGCTGAACAAAAGAATATCGGCCTCCCTCACCCAAACCCCCAATACTTGCTGCTGGTAATAACTTGGTACTTGGTGATGCCTCGACCAGAAGCGGCCAGGCCCTTTATAAGGGCGCTATGGGCAACCTAGGGAGACACCACAGCATTGCAGAGGTCTAAAATTAACGAGCTACTCTTGATTCACTAATATCAAACCCTGTATTAGCTCGGCCATTTACCTTTCGACCGACCGTTCAAAATTGCGCCAAATTCCCTCAATCAAAATTGCGCACCCTTTTCTCTTTGGCATTTAACTGCTCCATTCAAATTCCATAGCACCACCACCACCCCCTCCTCTCCCCTCCCCCCACCTTTCCTGTAATGGACGGAGGAGTCGGCCAAGGCCGGCTCTTGTGCCCACGACAGGCGTGCGTTACAACAGCTTGTTCTGAATGTGCACGTAAAACCCTATGACATGACATGACATAATGGAAAAATGTAGCGGGTTTCCTGTCTAAGACTATATGTCAAAATTACCATATGTTTGACATCCAATGGCCGATGATTAATAAATCAATGTGCTCTGGTGGTGTCGTTAAACAAAACAAACTTTTTTTAACTCTGCAAATGCAGTTGAACGGGAATTTGGCAAAATAGTGGTTGATTCAAGATCGATCATTGTCGGTGGGCTATTTCTCGTTCCAGCCAGTGCAGCCTGGTATATCAAAGGCTGTGGTATGTGCTATCCTGTCTGTGGGATCGTGCATTTATAAGATCCGTTGCTACTAATGCACAAATATATCGGGTTTCCTTTCTGGGACTATGTGCCAAAAATTATCAAATGTTTGACATGTTTTCATTGCCCTTGAAACCGGCCTCGGTGGCGTAGTGGTTAGGCCAGTGGTCTACAGGCTGGTAGGTACTGGGTTCGGATCCCAGTCGGGGCATGGGATTTTTAATCCAGATACCGACTCCAAACCCTGAGTGAGTGCTCCGCAAGGCTCAATGGTAGGTGTAAACCACTTGCACCGACCAGTGATCCATAACTGGTTCAACAAAGGCCATGGTGTGTGCTATCCTGCCTGTGGGAAGCGCAACTAAAAGATCCCTTGCTGCTAATCGGAAAGAGTAGCCCATGTAGTGGCGACAGCAGGTTTCCTCTCAAAATCTGTGTGGTCCTTAACCATATGTCTGACGCCATATAACCGTAAATAAAATGTGTTGAGTGCGTCGTTAAATAAAACATTTCTTTCTTTCTTTCATTGCCTTTGAAGAGACTATCCTGAGTTGGTTACTGTCGTAACACGTTCTCCACTGGTATCTAGCCTTTGTTACGACTAGGGCGGGATTCAGCTCAGTCGGTTGACTGCTCGCTTGAGGTGCTTGCGTCGCAGGATCGAACCACCTCGATGGATCCATTCAGCTGACTGAGTTTTTTCTTGTTCCATCCAGTGCACCACAACTGGTCAAAGGCCGTGGTATGTGCTTTCCTGTCTGTGGGAAAGTGCATATCAAAGATCCCTTACTGCATTAAGAAAAAATGTAGCGGGTTTTCTCTGATGACTACGAATCAAAATTAGCAAACAAAATGTTTATGCAATAGCCGATGATTAATTAATCAATGTGCTCCAGTGGTGTAGTTAAACAAAAGGAACAAATTTGTAGCGGCTAGGGCGGTACTTCACATTGGTGTACTGGCTGCAACGAGAAATGGTCTAACTTGTCCACTGATGGTGGTCGATTCAAAACCCGACCACGTATCAGGCAAGCGCTTGTGTGTTACTAATTTTATAGAAAGGTATAATAAATTTAGTTGAGACATGACATTGTATGTACATCAATTTTATACGTCCAAATGATGAAACAATCATCTGAACATCGTTTAAAATCCCTGCGTAAAAACAAATTCCCATATCATTTCATCCAATTATAATACGAGTAAGTTGTGTCCACCCCAGATATTATAATATAATATACTCCCCTTGAATTACTTACATTTCACCCACTTATTACATGAGTAATTTGTACCCACCCACGCATCATAATATACTCCCCTTGAATT
>NC_054710.1:41318900-41482649 GCF_016097555.1 Gigantopelta aegis | reverse complement strand
GACAAATAGAGCAATCAGCAGGAAAGTAGTTCCTTCATTATTGTTGGGGCATACAATACGCATTGATGCAATATATTTTGTAGAAAGTTTAATTATTCCAGGTAAATTTTAAAAACAAATTTAAACCCAAAATGGTCCAATCGTGGATTCTACTACCACGATTGGACCACTTTTGGAGTTTTTAAAATAATCAAATGCCTTCAATTAAACCAGAACCCAGCACATACATTGTCAAAAAACATTGCTAGAAAATCAAACTGGACAGTATGAAGAGTTCAAATAAATTTGTTTATGCTAAAACGAAAGTGGTCCGATCGTGAAATCTGCTACAGTAACTAAAATTGGGCATGAACCTCTCGTGGGTTTGCAAAATATCAGTTCCTTCTTTTGGATAATTAGACACAGTACGAACTATGGCTACTTGCAAAAAAGAAAGAAATAGCTTTATTAAAATATAATTCGCTCATGAATCAAAATAGAATCCTCGATTGGACCACCGATTCCTCGATTGGATCACGCAGAAAGGTCCTTTTTGACGTTTGTTTTACTCATAAACGTGCTTAAAATTTCATTTTTGATGCATAAATTAACTGGTATCATATTTGGCGATTGGCACGATCACCAAAATACCAGGTCAAAACATTATGGTCCAATTGAGGAACTGGTCCAATCCCAGCAATTCAGTTGGTCCAATCGTGGTTTTACCATAGTTATAAATAGATGCTGACCTACAAGTACACATGCGTAACATCTTGGCACTTGTTTTATCACTCACAATAACAAACCTTTATGTATCGTTATGACCTAATTTAACACTTCTAACTATGTTCATATTGCTCCATAGATGTTTTCTCCAAGAATAGTATTAGATGATACATGCATAAATGTGACTTTTATTGATAAATCCAAAAATATTACCTTTTTCGACTCGACTGGTTCAAGGCCAATAGCGGCGTGTGTACAGATTAATATATTGGCTAGATGGCGCTACTGTCACAATTTGAATGAAAATACAGTTCTGGTCCAATTGAGGCACTGGTCCAATCCTGGCAACTCTACCCTACTCTATCTATTAGGCATGATATTTACCTTTCTTTCAATGTCGGTAATGTTAGTGGTAGAATCAAAATTAGGTCCACACAAATAACCTGCTGTTCGACTGTGTTTATTTTATGGCAGACAGTTTTATAGTGCAGATTATTAGATTGAACTTGATAGATGAGGGCATTTAGTTCGCTAAGATGTGTAACTTGTTAACATTGAAGACTTCTTTGTGGTAATTTCAACTGATGCAACCGGCCTCGGTGGCGTCGTGGCAGGCCATCGGTCTACAGGCTGGTAGGTACTGGGTTCGGATCCCAGTCGAGGCATGGGATTTTTAATCCAGATACCGACTCCAAACCCTGAGTGAGTGCTCCGCAAGGCTCAATGGGTAGGTGTAAACCACTTGCACCGACCAGTGATCCATAACTGGTTCAACAAAGGCCATGGTTTGTGCTATCCTGCCTGTGGGAAGCGCAAATAAAAGATCCCTTGCTGCCTGTCGTAAAAAAGAGTAGCCTATGTGGCGACAGCGGGTTTCCTCTAAAAACAGTGTCAGAATGACCATATGTTTGACGTCCAATAGCCGATGATAAGATTAAAAATCAATGTGCTCTAGTGGCGTCGTTAAATAAAACAAACTTTACTTTTTCAACTGATGCAAATACATGTACATGGGCGTACATAGGATTTTGAAAAGGGGGGTTCTAAAATAGATTGCAGAGATATTGGGCATATATTTCTATATTGAGTAAATATAATAATGTCAGATATATTAAATTATTAAAAAAAAAGCGATTTCAGAGGGGGGGGTTCGGTCGAACCCATCGAACCCCCCTCGACTTTTCTTTCACTCTGCTGTAACTTTATCCAAGTGTGTTACAGGTTTGTAGATTAACTAAACTTAGTGTCCATTTTATAACTGTATCCAAGTGTGTTACAGGTTTGTAGATTAACTAAACTTTGTGTCCATTTCTACCGAGTTGAAATTAGAGTCTGCGTCTTTAATGAGTTTAGTGAATAATCTCTCATAACTGAGTATAGAGTGGCTATTTACAATTTTATTATTTATATTTGTGCATATCTTATGTTGTATCTTTATTTTGTTGTAATAAGGTAAGACTTTAATATATTCTCATTTGAAATGTTGATCAAGAGTTTGTGTTTTACTGTGTGATCTAATTATTACGTTTACACGTGTGTAAATTTAATTTTAAGTGATGAATCAAAACACATTAGCTCCGGTCCTTACCGTGTAAAATGTGTGAGTTATCTCGCATTCACGGTTCTTCTCACATGCACGTGTAATCGTGCATTGGAGTAGTCTTCTTTGACTAAATGTATTACTTCAAGAGTTGATCTTGGTTAAAAAAATAGCACCTTAATTTTTTGTTTATGTTATTGTGATAAGAGTTTTGTTTTAATTTATTATAATGGTAGTATATTTTGAGAGCTTGTAAAGCTTATTTTATATATATTTATAAATGTTTTAAGAACAGAAAAAAGAATTAAATTTAGTTAAGCTAAGTTGTTTGTTTTGTTTGTTTCTTTTAAGATTTAGTATTTTGATCATAATTGCGTTGCAAGATAATTAAATGTAACGGAAGAGTTATAATGTAACACAGTTGTATAACTCTGAACGACAAATATTGTCCCGATATATGTAACCTAACTGCCAAAATTTGCCATACTATTCTTAGCACAGAACATCCCTTCTATATCGTATATGTTATGATATGATCCTTGTATAATAGAGAGAGAGAGAGAGAGAGAGAGAGAGAGAGAGGGGGGGGGGGGGGCGAGCGAGCGAGCGAGAGAGACAGAGACAGAGAGATACACACACAGGTCTACACATACACTTAACCCGAGTACTCTAACTGTAAGACCTATACGGACATTTGGAAGGTGTAATGAAAGCATGTAACCCTCTAAATGTCCGTCTAGCTCTCTTACAGCCAGAGCGCTCGGGCTGACACACACACACATTGAGTCTTTAACTAGTCAATATTTATATGCAGTGCATTGCAGAAGATTTTTACGCCACAGCCCCAATCACTTGACCTAATGGTGGTTCTCCTGTCATGTCATACGGTTTAACGTGCACATTCAGAGCAAGCTGTTTTAGCGCACACCTGTCATGGGCACAGGTGCCGGTGTCGGCTAGCACCTCCGTCCAGGACAGGAAAGTTGGGTTCTCCTGATAGAGGAGGAAACTATATAGCTACCAGAGACCAACAACTAAGGGAGGTAACTATAACTCATCCGGAACGTAAAACGTTTCGTGAAAGTCATTTGATTCCGATAAAATCTATCACATCTTTCAAGCATGTTGCGTTTTAAAGTAAGATTGCGACACAGAAAGATGGGGTCTGTCGAGGGGTTGGGAAGTGGAGTAGAAGGAAGAATTAAAAGACTACGCAAATTGGTCACTGGCTTAATTCGGTATGAGAGAATCGAAACGGCACACAGCCACGGGGACGAGGCAAGGGGATATGCGGAAAGAGTAAGTAACTTAAACGTTTCCTATATTTGGATGTCATCTGATATTCAGACCCATGTTAAAAAGTATGTTTGTAGTTATTGTCCGAACCAAATTGTTAACAACTACAAAAAATTACTCTCCTACCTTTAATATGCCGTTAGATTTCCTCCAAAGTTTGTCCAGACACAAATCGCAAAAAAACCCACTACAAATATACAGATTCCACACACGAGACTGCAACGATGTCGCCGATATTGTCTTTGCTGAGATTGCATAGGGAAAAATACATGCAGTTTTCTGCCGTCTGCCATGTTGCTTGTTTATGGAATACTCTTCAAGAGGGGTGAAAGCCTCCAAAGTATGTGACACAATTAATATGAAATTTATGATCTCTAGTGGTATCATTAAAATAATAATAATATTTTTTTTAAAAATAATATGATGTTGTTAGATTAAGTCCTATCCTTTCACCCCTCTTGAAGAATATTCCATAAAAAGTCAAAATGGCAGCTTATACAAAATTACATGCTTTTTTCCCTATGCGCTCTCAGCGAAGTCGATATAGGTGACATGGTTATTATCTGGTATGTGGAATCTGTGTCATTGTAATGGTTTTTTCAAGATTTGTGTCTGGACAAACTTTGGAGGAAATCTAACGGCAATTAAAGGTAGGAGAGTAATTTTTTGTAGTTGTTAACAATTTGGTTCGGACAATAGTTTTTAATCAAGAATACCAGCATGATGTTCATATTTGGTAATCAAATATCTCCATAGAAAGAAGTGTTTTTATTTAACGACGCACTCAACACATTTTATTTACGGTTATATGGCGTCAGACATATGGTTAAGGACCACACAGATTTTGAGAGGAAACCCGCTGTCGCCACTACATGGGCTACTCTTCCGATTAGCAGCAAGGGATCTTTTATTTGCACTTCCCACAGGCAGGATAGCACAAACCATGGCCTTTGTTGAACCAGTTATGGATCACTGGTCGGTGCAAGTGGTTTACACCTACCCATTGAGCCTTGCGGAGCACTCACTCAGGGTTTGGAGTCGGTATCTGGATTAAAAATCCCATGCCTCGACTGGGATCCGAACCCAGTACCTACCAGCCTGTAGACCGATGACCTGCCACGACGCCACCGAGGCCGGTAATATCTCCATAGATGCCAACCTTTAGCAAGTCTAGCCAAGTGTAGGCCTACTGATCAACACCAGTGTAAGACTGGACAAAAATCCATAAGCGAGCTACAGTTGCTTTACCACGCAGCGTGGCGTGTGCAAAAGATCACGTGAGACTTTGATTAGTGCACATATAACCGCTAGATGGCACCTCTCGTCCAAAATAAATACGACATAATGGCCATTTCCCGATTCATGACAACGAAAATCACGAAGGATGGCTTACTTAGATGATAACTAGTCATGTAAAAATAATAATAATGAAAAAAAATAAAAACCTGAAAATGCATATATTACCCGTAAGGAATTTGTCCTACACCCGTAAGACTGTTAAATGATAAAAAATCTGTAAGTCTTACGGGTGATCCGTAAGAGTTGACATGTATGAATATCTCCATGCTCATGAATCAGGGCAGAACCCATTTTGGGTACGATTATTTTCAGCACAGCATTTACTGATGATTTATTTTGTTAATAATGACACAAGTACTTCAATCAGGATTTAGTTTGTATGGTAGGTTATACATTTTTGGTTTGTGTGTCCATTTGTTGCACTATTTCGGTTGAGAAATGTTTGAAACATGGCACCACAAGTTTTGAATACCAGCTACATATAGGTTATGTAACAAGGTTCGGACGTAGAAGAACCACACATTTAATGTCCCTTCGGACTACCTGTGACTATATAAAAGATCCCTTGAGCACTACTAAGATCGATGACAGTCACTTTTCATACACAATAAATAAAACATAATCAACGGTAATTTCTTGATATGATATATTTTGCAATTTTAAGGTAAATAAAAGGGTAAATAAAACTAAAACTAAAAACATACTGACCTGTAAACAGCGTTGTCTGCTGAATTTTGACATGGGTCAAGGTTAGTAGACCAGTTTTTGTTTTAATGTGGCGAAGCACTGCACAATAGTATAGCTAATTTTGAATTTGAATGACGTCACTTTGCATTTCCTTACTTGTAATATCTATAAACTGAATACATGACATTTCTGTTTTAAGAATGCTGGAAAATTTCCAATGCAAAATTGTTATTGAAATCTTTTTGTCTGAACATGACTAATGCACCTGAATGTGTTTGAAGAAAATCTTGTGATTAAATAATTGTACCTTTTACGAAAAATGGATTTCAAGTGAAAATTGCAGTAAGATTCTTACTAAGATATGTTATACGTATATTTATTGTGTACAAAGCCAAAAACTAGGGTGTGAAGTGTGACTGTCGTCAGTCTTAATGCTTCCACAGTGTGGTTTATTTCTTCTTCTTTTTTAAATATATATGATGTGCATCAGCATTTCCGTAGCTTGCACTCCGCTACGAATCTTGCATTTTGGTAAATTCCAGAAATCGATTCTGGTGCTTCTGACATATTTCCGAATCCGGGTTGTTTCGCCCTAAAACCATTTCGAACTCTGCGTTGTTTCGCCCTTAGTCCTATTCACCCAGGGTTGGTTTGCCCTAAATCTCATTTGTACAGAGTCGTTTCCCCCCCCCCCCCATCCCCCCTCAAAACATTTTATATTTATTATAGTTTTGAAGTATTTTTTTTCTTCTGTTTATTCATTGTTCATTACCAAATACAGTATTAGGTAATTTTCTGTCTTTGGATATTAATGCCTTATCAGCTGTTTACTTTCTAGCTGTCAAATCAACGTACTGTACGTACTCGGCGTTTGAACCTCAGCTGGGAATGTAGTATATTTAATAAGAAACCACAGCACATCAGTAGTATGCAGTGTGACTGTTCATAAATTAATTATTAATGTGAATACATTGTCAGCATATTATCTAAGGCCTGTACGAATTTCGTGTATATGGCTTGAGTAAATGATATTGGAAATAAACAAAATTATAATATTTTTTTTATCTGTAAATATAAACACGCAATATAGATTTCAATGTGTGACATCTAAAAATCAATGGATATAGGACAAATCAATGAAAAAATGTACTTTATTAACTAAATTAAAATTATGGTGAATCGAAACATGGTTGGAGGTACGAATCGACCCTGCTCAAAACGACTTGGTGAACTAGTAATAATAGCGAAACGACCTGTTACCCATATTTCCATGGGCTATGCCAGATCAAACACACCATTAATTTATGTATCATGGCATGGTTAAACTGAATTGTTTTTTATCAAATAACTATTAAACAAATGTTTGATGCGCTGTGTGATATAGCTGTCTTATTTGTGGAAAGTACATTGCAATTTGTATCGTCAATAAGTTGAATCATGAAAAAATATTTAAAACTTTATAAAAAAAAAAAAAGAAGTAATTAATCATCCCAAATCCCTAATTATGGTTTTTAATGTAATTTGTTAAATTGCAGAAAACAAAGGTTCGCATAAGCATTACATGTTCTTTATGTTAGTACTGAGCACGAGTACATGATGTATGTTTATTTTTCCAGCTGATCCAGGTGGCCATAAAGAATGGAGACAAACACAGGGAAACAATGGAAATGGCTGATTTTTGGCTCATGGTAAATTAAAACTGTCTATAAACATTTTAACCTGAATAATATATCTTCCTTGGGAACATTTTGTTTTAAAATTTTAATTACATAACTATAAATAACGTTTTAGAATTATGTAGCAATCTCTGAAATTTGCATAGCAAATCATAATATGGAACAAAATGTTCCCTGCTTACAGTAGACCAGTCCACAAGACAGGAGACAGTCCCCTTGCCAAATACAGGCCCTAATCGTGTCGGCGAAATGAAGGTGTTTTTCGCTGAAACTCTGTTCAAGTCGCCTAGGTATGTCAGTGAGAAGTTGAAGTTTGAATATTTTGGACCTAATCAGATTTCAAAAACAAAATCACACAACAGATGCCAAGACCCCAACTTGTGTAATGCCATAGCTAAACAGTTAACACCTTCACAGTGTGTGTATATACTTTGCCGCCAGACTACGTCGGCACATGTCGCTACTTTTGCAGTGACCAGCCAAGTATTGTTATTTCTCATTATTTCATTATAGTAATTCCAGAAAATATTACTTATTACATTCATTTTACATAACAAAACATATTACGATTGGAAGTGAGTGTAAAATTCAGAATTTTTCTGATTGAATGCGGAAACTGGTAAAACGTTACAAAATGTATCATTAAATGTTCACTTTGCCTGTCTTTATGAAACTTCTCCCCTTTCTCCTAAGAAGGGAGAAGTCACTTCTCCGACATTTTCAATTCTAGATTAGGGCCTGCAAATATGAAAGAAAAATATGATGGACAAATTAAAGCGGCAATATCCGGAATATTTTTATTATTTAAGCATATAGAACAGAAAATCCAATTACGTTTTGTGCATATATGATGCCGCACTCCGCATTGGTTTCACTACGCTGGCTTATCCAGGTCAAAAACAAAGCCAGTATTTTGAAAGTGGGACACTTTTGACGGGCTTGTACCGATCTCGGTTTTCATTGGCTTATCACAAGTGTAGAATTCCACAGCAAGAGATCACGTGAGATTTTTTAACAAATTCAACTGTCTTGATTGAGGGGTTGTCTCATATTTACAAAACATATTTATATCCATAGAGGCAGGGCTCACGCGACTGGGCGAAGTGAGCCCAAACTTCGCTCTGATCAGCCTGACTTCACCGTGCCTCACTGTAAGGCGAAATCAGTGTCGCCTTTTTACAAATGGTCATCACTTGCAGTGTACACACACCTATTCATAAATAATAATTTAAGTGTGAAGTGTCTGAGAGTTTGAAGAGAGACTGGCACCACAAAGTCATGCGACAGGCTCACAGATAGACGGTCTTGCTCGGACAACACCCGTGTCTGGCACTAATAGTTGGTCTAAATGTGCTACTAGTTGTTGAAGCGTATTGTCAGGCGAATGTGCTGCAAATTGTACAAGGGTGGGGATCTATACCATGACGAGTGTATTTTTTTAGGGAGTTTGGGTCATGCTCCATCAGAATATATATTTTAAAAAAATATTCGTTTGGAGCAGCAGACCTCGACGTGAAAAAAATATGCGGAGAGTAATTACCTAGTTTTACGTAAGACTTTGTCATAATGAATAAATTTAACATACAAAACACATGTCGAAATCATAAAATAGTACAGGCAAACCTCCCCTAACAGATTTTTAATGTATATGCACTCATAATAAGCAGTGACCTAGCTGGCCTATATACCCAGAGGCCGCTTAACCTGCATCCCCAAGTCGCTAAAGCGGCCATTGTAAAAAAAAAAAAAAAAAATAAATTGTAAACAACAGTGACAAGATAAACAATTTTCACACCTTCATGGATACTAGTACCCATTCCGTCTGACAACTCCACAGTGTATTAATTACGAAACTGACTGTGGAACGCATTTAATTGCCTCTGGGTAATCTAGGCTTGACTGTGAAAGATTAATCTACTAGGACAATACTCTGCATGGAGTAGGTATTGAATAAAATGAGAAGACGACATGTGGAAAGGTTCAATTAAAAAACTATAGAGCGTATGTCCATCAATTAGCAGTACAAACGGTAAAAAAAATAATTTTTAAATAAAAAAAATAAGAGATTGTAAAATTTACTTTTTTTGCATCTTTTTTTAAAATTAAAACTTCAAGTCTCCCTGCTGTTAAAAACTTTGCCCTCTCTAAAGTTTGAGAGAGAAGTCACTTCGCTCTATGATTTTGTCCTCGTGTGGGGCTGCATAGAGGTATGGTACAACGCCTTTCCAGGGGTCGGTGGGTGGGGGATTTGCCTTGAAATTTAAGGGGGTGTTACTAATTAAGTAACACTCTAGGGGTAAAGGAAGAGGGTACTGTGTTCGATTTACGTAACATTTTTCAAGACTATATGTTATTTTTATTCATTACTTAGACCTAAAAAGGTGTTTTTTGGAAATGCGTGGTCAGTCTAGGATCGATCCCCATCGGCTGGTATATAAAAGACCATGGTATGTGATATCCTGTCTGTGGGATGGTACATATAAACGATCCCTTGCTAAAAAAATTTTTTAGCAGGTTTCCAAGGCGCGTGTGCATGAATTTTAGCGGGGTTCGGGTTATAGACTGTGTTGAGCGAAGTTTATATGGGGCCATGCTCCACCCAAAAATACATTTCAAGTTTTTTTTAACTTGGGAAAGTACGAGTTTCGACCTCCAATACCCTCCCCCTGCACATGCACCCGATTCGTCTCTAAGATTATATGTCAAAATTACCAAATGTTAGACATCCAACAGCAGATGGAAGGAAGGATAGGATATGTTTTATTTAACGACGCACTCAACACATTTTATTTACGCTTGTTTGGGGTTGGATGATTATTAAATCAATATGCTTTATCTTTGATGTCATTAAACCCCTTACCCCCCCCCCCCCCTTTCCAAAACGAAAAAATATTTATTTGAATTTGTCGATTTTTACACGTAAAACGTTCATTGTCTACTTTAGTATATTTTATTTTAAAAATATATACATGATTAATGTGTTACTAGTATACAAACAAAACTAACACTTTATAAAATATCAATTCTGAAATAGGAAGGTACGACTGTCGATAATACGTTGTCAAGATCAAACCGGTTTTAACTAAAGACTCTAGTACCGTATCCTCAACCGAACGTTCTTCGTACAGCGCAAGATTTCTCTTTTAATTTTTTGAGACAAACCCTACAATTTGAAATCGGCAAACGCACGTGTTAACTGAAACTGACAACAGGCTGTCGTTTGTACTTTACCGAGCTATGGCGGCACAGGCGACGAATCAAGCATATACGTTTGACGATATTCGTTCATAGCGAACACACACAACTTTTTTAAAAGTGCATTTCAGCTTGTATTTCACATTTGTACATGATGTTATAATATGGTAAACAGAGAATGTAACTTTAAGAAAGTTCAGACATAACCACCACTCTCAGACCTTTCCCTAGGATATTTTTAAGGCGCTTATATTTTCACTATCAGTTTAACACAACTGCAAGTGCCAGTTTTTTTTGTCAATGACAATTAGTAATCAACTGTTGTTAAATGAAACGGTGCCGAGGGCCTTGAACCTAATTAGGTAAGAACGAAATGTTTCACCTATTAGAAGCGTGAATACCTGTATACTGTAAAGTTTTAAAAGTTGTTACAACCAGCAGTTGATTGTCACATATAGCCAATTAAAGCATATAGGCAACTGATTTAAGGTCTTTACATGATGCCAAAGTGCTTACTTACACACCTAAGGCGTAGTGGCGCCATATGTCTCTGGGGAAATTCCTGAGTCTGACTTGTGACCTCCTTTTTCTGACTAAGCAAATAAAGTGATCTGTGGTTAAGGTATGTTAATATACTTTATGAAGTCCTCTTGATTCACCTTCATTTTATTTTCAATTAATGTCTTTAGAGAACAAAAGCTGCAGTTAAGAGAAGATTTCAATATATTTGGTTTCAATGAATGATCATTTGATGTTTCCATTATACATGAAGCAGTGATTATATTGCCCTTTTTTTTCGGTGGAAGCGACTTCCCTCAGTAACTATGTAATATAAATTAGTTGGGTTTTTTCTCTTTTTAATTACTATTGATTGAACTAAAAAGATATTTGTATATTTATAAGCATCTTAGTTTACTTTTATTATGGACTAGTTTGAAACCCAGATTGAGTTTAATATAAATACTTTTCTTGGAAGTTGGGGTTGCAGGCCTGCACAAATTGCACGGACGACTGTTTCGTTCGTGCATCGGTTATGCCATTTTATTTGGCATAACCGATTAAACGTTTGTGTAAAATTTACTGAATGATTAATCCCGGCAACGTACCAACATATTTTTATCGCGAGTACAAACATTAGACTTGTTCCCGATGCAGTGCTTTTTCGTAGCGCGTACCGTAACCAGCCAAATTTGTATAAATATCTTGCGAACTAGGTGCATTCCCATTGGTTGTTAGAAGGCGATATAGCCGAATTTAACCAATCAAAAATGGTGATATTGTGATGGTCATTACAATCTCGAATTGGATCAGCAACCAGGGTAAACCAGAGTCACAGTGACCCTATTATTAACTGTAATTCTGAATCGGATAACGACAGTGACGATGACAACAGTGTCAGTGATAGTGACAGTATCAGTATCCACTGTTCCTCAGATGAGGAAGATGGCACTGAGTCTCCCACTCACAACTGAATGTCATGACATTATATACATATAAAAGATTAATATTATAAAATTAATGGTAAGCGATTGCCTTGCAATGAATTCTTATTTATTCACACGTAGTTATTCACACATGATGATGTGTTTTATATAATAGGTCAAGCCTGACATTCACTATGTTTTGGTAACGTACTATAATAGTTCTAATCATTATTACCGGTATTTTTAAAAAATCTCTTAAGCATTTGTATACATACATATACTTTTTACTTACCATTGCCACTCTTGTTTCTCAAAATTAAGTATATATTTATTTTTTTAATTATAAAGAAAAAAACAGGTTATGCAAACCAAAATAGGTTATGCCAAATCTTTTGGCATAACCCCTTTTCAGGTTATGCAAATTTTTAATTTGCGCAGGCCTGGGGTTGGGGTAAATGTAAGAATATATAAATGGATTTAATTTTTCTGTTTGTACATGTACGATGTGTATTTTGTATTCCTTAAAATTAAATCAAAGTTAAATCATTGTTGGATGATGTTTATGTTACTTTAAACTATAATGTGAAAAATGTTATGCATTGTAAAAAAAAGTTAAACTAAAAAGTTAAAAACTAAATTTGGTTAGGAATAAGTTGGTTTTGCATTGTGGCCATGTTTGTGTTTTGCATATATGATGGGGAGTCGACACTGCATTTTTAACATTATCTGTTACAGGAGAAAGATCTGATTCACAAATTATTCAAAGTTCTGGTTCCACGCTACCAGAACTATTCAACATCTTACACCCAGATGTGGAATCTGCCGATAAAATATCCAGGATTCGGACATCAAAGTGGTGTTCTCGAGCTAAAAGGTGACACTAGTTTAAAATTTCATAACAAGTTATTATTAATTATCATAGTAATTACATTTGTAAATGAAATGGGTTACCTAAAATTGATTTATTTTTGCATAATCTAAAAATGTCATACTTATGGGCTGTCAGTAGGTATCTACAAGGCTTCTAGAATTTTTATAAAATCCACTAGCCATGGGATCAGTGATTCTATAACTTTACTAACCACGATTAAAAATTCACTAGCCCAACTATACTAGATACAGTTTTACTAAATAATAGTAATAATCGGATATGTCTTTTAAAGAGGGAGGGAGAGCTTTAAAAAAAACTAACATTGAGGAGTTGGGGTGGGGGCAAGATATTCATATTTACAAAGTAGACTTATCTGCAAAATTTTACTTTTTTTCACTTGGCGTCGGGCATGGCAATAGTAGGTATTTACTAGCCCAACATTGAATATGACTGACCATAGGAGTGGGACTACCATAATCTAGAAGCCCTGGCATCTACCTCAGTCCACAGAACGGTCTTTAAATGTGCTTTAGTTACAAAGTCGAATGTCGTCACTGAATCCATTCTACAGGTTTTTTCTAACCCCAACCAGATCCCCATGACTAGTATATCAAAGGCTGTTGTATTTGCTTGCCAGGCTGTTGTGTTTTCTTGCCAGGCTGTTGTGTTTGCTTGCCAGGCTGTTGTATTTGCTTTCCAGGCTGTTGTGTTTGCTTGCCAGGCTGTTGTATTTGCTTGCCAGGCTGTTAGAAATGCATATAAATATTGGAAAGATGTAGCAGGTTTGCTCTAAGATTAAGTGTCCGAATGATCACATGTTTGACATCCAATAACCGATGTTTAATTAATCAATGTGCTCTAGTGGTGTTGCTAAACAAAACAAACCATACTCCTCCAGGGATAGAATGTTTTTAATGGGTTTTGTTTGGTAGCCAAAGAAATGTATAGGAAAGTTTAATTTGTGTCTATAAAACTTACAGGTACAGAGTCTTGTTCTATATACAGTTTCAGATGAAGATGAAACAGCTCCCTCAGTCATGTAAATGTTTGACTTATTCCTTTCAGGTATCGACACATTCATGTAGAGCTAGGCGGTATTCCATATATATACTGTCTGGTATCGGTATCATGTCAGTACCGATTTACCGCATCGAGTAAATATCAAATTACCGAAATTTCAGAATTGAAAAATGTTTCCCACCATTTAGTACAGCACTAAAAAAAAGCTGAGAAGAAGAGAGAGATGAGGGCTGTGTGTATGGAATTTAATTTTAGTTAGATGAAATTAGTGGGTCGGGCATCCATTTAAAGCTGAGAATACCAAAAAATACCACTCAATGTCAATATCAGTATTGTATCGATACCAAACCGATACCGAGGTAAATCACTCCAAAAATACTAATACCAATGCCGAACCTGAAATTTCAATACTGCCCAGCTCTACATTCATGAAATATATATATACTGAACAAAAACCAATTTGACCTGTTTTCGTTTTCTTTTTTAATTTCAGGTAACCCATGGCCGCCAGTGAGACCTGAGCAAAGGGAAACCAAGTATCTCCTGTCGAACATACTGCTACAGGAGGCAAGGAGAGAATACAACCAAAACAAAATCAAGCTAGACACCGCCAGCCTCGATTACACAAACAAGAGCAGTGGCGATCCATTCAGTGACAGAATGGACATGTCTCGCATTACAGAGACTACTGACAGCAGTAGTCCCCACGTTGCAGATACTCTGGAAGACAAAAGGGTTACTCAGATGGGTGATGAGGACAGTGGCGGAGGTGATAGAGTTAATTCAATGGAAAAAGATGTGGACAAAGTTTCAAAGCAAATGGATGAATTGAACGTTAAAGACAAACCGACTTGATGTTGGTGTTCGATGGCCTGTTTGTGTGTTATTGTGTTCATACAGTAAATTAACGGGCAGTATTTTGGGGTCAGTCAACAATTACCTAACATTCTAGGTGTGGGTGGGTGTCATGGGAGTTGTACAAAGAAATTAGGGGAAGGGGTGGGGGTCTTGCATGTTTTCCAGACGTTTGGTAATGTTTTTAAGACAGTGTCCCATTTTTTAAAAGTATAATGCAGTGAGAAGTAACATGCACCCTGGCATGGCGATTTTCTTCCTTAAACTGACCATTTTCTATCTAATATTTATTGCCAAACAAAAGAAACAAAAATACAAACAGAACATCCAGTCATCGTGGTCAGGTTACGTCACAATGCGGGCGGGACGTAACCCAGTGGTAAAGTGCTCACTTTATGTGCAGTAGGTTTATGATCGATCCCCGTCAATGGACTCATTGGGCTATTTCTCGTTCCATCCAGTGCCAGTATATCAAAGGTTGTAGTATGCGTTATCCCGTCTGTTAGCCAATCCAATAACCGATGGTTAACCTTTTAAGTTAAAATGACAGGGAAATTGGTGTTGTGTGATTTTAGGTGAGAGACTGCTGTTGTCTCAACATTTTAATATGTAACATGTATGGGAGGTGTGTGTGTATGAAAATGTAGTTGTTGAATGACCCCTTTACTGATGGGATGGTACACCCTGGAAAGTACACTATACCTACAGAACTAACACGTACATTGTGTGCTCGAAGAGTTCATCAGTGCCAATAGTTTAATGTCAATACAGAAGTTGTTTTGCATTAAAGATGTATACAACAATCTATGTGTTTGCTTATTCCCATTTGTCCTGGCGCTGGTTGTAGTACAGTGGTGTGGCATTTGTGGTCCAACACTGTCTGTGGGATGGTGCATATAAAAGATCCCTTGCTGCTAATCGAAAAGAGTAGCCCAATATCTGTGTGGTCCTTAACTATATGTCTGACGCCATATAACCATAAATAAAATGTGTTTAGTTTTGTTAAATAAAACATTTCTTTCTTTCTTGTGGTAGAGAGTTGTCACATGTTCCAATCAGTGCCCAACAAAGGGTACATCAAAGGTGGTGGTAAGTACTGTCTTTGTATGGGAAAAGCAACAGGTTTCTCTTGACTAGAGTCGATGTTGGATACTAAAATAGCCATAGTTCTAAAATTGAAATTATGACACACGCAGCACAAATTTTAATGAATTTATTTCTTGTTAGATGGGATGTGCTTTCCCAGCATACTCCATAATTCCATGTTTGGTACGATCATGGAGTTGGGTGTAAGAGAGGTACACTGGGATACCACAAAGAAAACTTCGATTACATGGCGTGCGAAGTTTATTGGGGATCGAATCCTGCTACCCTGGAACATATATTGGGGGGGGGGGGGGGTGGCGGTTGAGATACTTTTCTTGAGCCGGGTGCGTGTGGTTCGACCCCTGCGGACGTGATGTGGGATGGGTTTAACATTAAGGTAATGTAGTTAGGTGGTTTTGGAAAACAAAGAATTTAAATTACTTTATACAGTTGCTAATTACTAGAAAAATAGATTGTATAGCGCCTGTATACACTTCTTCTGGTATGTATACAGGAAATTATGGTGTGTCTAGACTGGCGATCATGGTTTCTAGGGAGGTTCTGGTCGTGCTCTCTCGGAAAATGTGTCTACACTGTAAAGAAAATTCGCTTTGAGCGAGGGTTGAGGATGAGCGTTAATAGGCCTATAATATAAAACTATAGCTCTGTATTTTGGGAGATAAAGAGACTGTCGCTCCACCCTCATCCATCCACGCCCCACTTTAAAAACTAAAAAAATCACTAGGAACAGACACTTGAAGATACATTTAAACCGGGTGAGGGGCGGGACGTAGCCCAGTGGTAAAGCGTTCGCTTGATGCGCGGTCGGTCTAGGATCGATTCCCGTCGGTCTACCCATTGGGCTATTTCTCGTTCCAGTCAGTGCTCCACAACTGGTGTTATATCCTGTCTGTGGGATGGTACATAGAAAACATCCCTTGCTGCTAATCGAACAAAGTAACCCATGAAGTGGCGACAGCGGGTTTCCTCTCTCAATATCTGCGTGGTCCTTAACCATATGTCTGACGCCATATAACCGTAAATAAAATGTGTTGAGTGCGTCGTCAAATAAAACATTTTCTTCCTTAAACCAGGTATTTAAAGACCTCCACTTTATATAACAGGCACGTGTACAGGGAATTTAGAAAAAAAAATTTGTCTTGACAGTGGCGAGTGAAGTTTATAGGGATATGTTCCACTGGAAAATTTATTGAAAACAGAAAATTTGGGTTGGGCAGGGAGGAGTTTAGATCTAGAAATCCTCCCCCTGCACATACAACATAATCGGAGCCTTCCCGTCCCCATTTCGCAGTTATTCCACAGTTATATATTAAATGTGTCACCGGCATATCTGAGTTTTATATTGGAGAGGACCACCCGAGCTGTCTGTCTATGAGTTTGTTAGGTCCCGCTTTCACGGGTGTGTGAAATACATCGGGGATGGGGGTGGGGAAATCAACTTGATTACTTCGTAAAACGATATCTACATACACGTAGCACAGTAGTAGGTCCCATTAGGTTGGTATGATGCACGAATTATACAGGCAAACGGTCACCTGATGCGCGGTCGGTCTAGGATCGATCCCCATCGGTGGGTCCATTAGGCTTTTTTCTCGTTCCAGACAATGCACCGCGACTGGTATATCAAAGGCCACATTTAAATAATTGTATTTATAAACTACATATTTGCATTCCGTGTAGCCTACATGTATACTATGCAGGCTAACATATGTGGTGTGCTTAACCAAAATCTAGATACAAGAAATTATATACATATTAATAACCCTAAAGCTAGAGAAAGAGTTTTAGAAAATTTTGAAAAATTTAGTTTTAAAGATCCATTTCGTGAACTTTACCCTGACCGAAAAAAGTATACTTGGACAAAAAAGAACCCAGTGAAACAAGCTAGATTGGACTTCTATCTTATATCCGAAAATCTAATGACATTTGTAGCAAAGGTATGGATAGAGAGTAGTTACAGGTCTGACCATTGTGGAGTCATTTTACAATTAAAGTTATCTGATATGGAAAAGGGTAAAGGACTTTGGAAATTTAACAACTCGTTACTTAAAGATAAAAAATATATGGAAACAATTAAAGAAACCATTTTAGATGTTAAGAGTCAATATGTAGTACCTGTTTATAACTTAGAAAATATCAAAAACAATTTCAGATGAAAATGTTCAGTTTACAATTAATGATCAACTTTTTCTAGAAGTTCTGTTAATGGAAATAAGAGGGAAAACTATATCTTATTCTTCATTTAAAAAGAAAACTGAAGACATTAAAGAAGTAAGTATTTGTGAAAAAATATTTTTTTTAGAACAAGATGAAAATATGACTGATTTCAAATTATTAGATGAAAAACGAAATGAATTGATAGAAATTAGGAAAAAAAAGTTAAAAGGGCAGTTTATTAGGTCTAGAGCTAAATGGATTGAAGAAGGAGAGAAGCCCACTAAATATTTCTGTAACATGGAATCAAGAAATTTTCACAGTAAACTTATCTCTAGAATAGAACTTCATGATGGTACCATAATAACTGATCAAAAACAAATCTTAGAAGAAACTAATTTTTTTTATAAAAAGTTATATTCCAGTCATGATAAACAGGAGTCAACTTTAAAAGAAAATTTTAAACAATTAAAAAATATGGACTTCAAAATATTAACTGATAGGGAAGCAGAATAACTTGAAGGGAAAATTATGTACTCAGAAGCATTGGCCTTTTTAAAAGAGATGAAAGTGAAAAGAGCCCTGGCTCTATTGGATTTTCTGCTGAGTTTTTTAAAATGTTTTGGTTAGATTTGGGCCATTTTATTGTTAGATCAATTAATTACAGTTACGATATTAAAGAAATGTCAACCACACAAAAATTGGGAATAATTACTTGCATACCAAAACCAGAAAAATCAAAACTTTTGTTAAAAAATTGGAGGCCAATAACATTATTAAATTGTATTTACAAAATTGCTTCTGGATGCATTGCAAATAGGATTAAAAAGGTGTTGGACAAACTTATTGCAAAAGACCAAACAGGGTTCATTAAAGGCAGATACATAGGCGAAAATATTAGACTAATCTATGATATTATGCAATATACTGAATTATATAAAATCCCTGGCTTATTGCTTTTAGTTGACTTTGAAAAAGCTTTTGATTCTGTGTCATGGAAATTTATTGAACAAACTTTGGAGCTTTTTAATTTTAAAATATCAATAAAACAATGGATACAAATATTTTATAAAAATTCAGAATCTAGAGTAATGCAAAATGGTTTCTTGTCTGAAAGCTTTAACTTAGAACGAGGCTGTAGACAAGGCGATCCTCTCTCCCCCTATATTTTTATAATGTGTGCTGAGATACTAGCAATATTAATAAGGAATTCTAAAGAAATTAAAGGTATTAACATAGAAGGTGAAGAATACATAATATCTCAGTATGCAGATGATACAACCTTCATGTTAGACGGATCTCCCAAATCTTTGGACACAACTCTAAGAATATTAGACCAGTATGCTAATGTTTCTGGTCTGAAAATTAATTATTCAAAAACTAAAATTATTTGGATTGGTAGTAGAAAGTTTTCCAAAGAGGTATTTCATCATTCAAAATGGAAACTAACATGGGGTGAGGAAAATTTTAATCTATTGGGTGTACAATTTTCTGTTAATATTGAACAAATTAGTATAAATAATTTCGAACAAAAAGTACTTCAAATGAAAAAATTAATAAAACAATGGTCATCAAGGAAGTTGACTGTTTTGGGTCGAATTGTTGTTGTTAAAACTTTAATAGTACCACAAATAATTCATTTACTTATTTCCTTACCAAATCCACCTGAAGTAATAGCAAAACAAATAAATACAATGTTGTATACTTTTATTTGGCAGAACAAACCAGAATGAATTAAACGAGAAGTATTAGTACAAGACTATAAAAATGGAGGCATTAAAATGTTACATTTTTCAAATTTTTGATTGCATTAAAAGCCTCTTGGATAAGAAGACTTTTTTAACCACAAATTCAAAATGGAAAACTCTATTCCAGGCAATAACAGGACTAAAGACAGAAATTTTGTTAAATTACGGTGATTATTTCCTTCAGAAAAAACAAAAACTAATTAAAAATCTGTTTTTGGAAAAATGTATTACAAAGTTGGTTAAAGATACAACAAAAACAGACTTAGGAAAATAATGATGAAATAATGAGTACATTTGGTATAATAGTCATATCATTAAAGATGATAAACCTATATTTGTATAAACACTATATTGAAAAGGCATAATTTTATACAAGATTTATTGAATGAGCAAGGACAGTTTATGGATTATGAAGTTTGTAAAAGCAAGATACAATATAAAATCACATTATTTTATGTAATAAGAGCAATCAGAACATTTATTGGCAATATAAAACTGATAACCAAATATTTGTACCTTTGAACAATCCAATTTTCCCTTTCAATCTAAGAATTTTTCTAAAAAGATACAAAGGGATGTAAAACAATATACCAATTATTGAACAGGAATAAAGTAATACCTACATCACAAATAAAATATTGTAAACTGGTTGTACTTTTTCTCCACAAATATGGGGATATTATTTACAGTTTACCGTTTTCAGTTTTAAAAGACCCCATCTTTAATGTGGTTCCAGTATAAAATCTTACACAGAACAATAGCAACAAATACTTTTTTGCATAAAATAAAATATATAGATTCTGATATTTGTCATTTTTGTTATCTCCAACCAGAAATATTGGAACATTTGTTTTATAATTGTACAAAAGTTGCTGAAGTCTGGAAAGCTGTTGAATATTGGTTACAAGCCAAAGATGAACACATCTCATTGGACAAAAATATAGTTTGTTTGGACTTATGAATCAAAAATACAGATTTATTAATTGGCTAATTATTAATGTAAAATATTACATTTATAGAATGAAAATTCAGAAGTCTGGACTAAATGTTGAGGCACTTCAAAATATAATAAAAGATAAACTGCAAATTGAAAAATATATATTGTATAAAAAATGTCAGTTCAGTGAATTTGAAGAAGTTTGGAGACCTTGGCAAATTTTCTTTGAAACTAATGGTTAATGGTTATAGTTTGGAAATCTGTTATTATTATTATTATTATTATTTCATTTTATTTTCACTCTCTCTCTCTCTCTTGACTTGAACATTCGCTCTTTTTTTTCTTTCTTTTTTTATCTGCCCATATGAAACCTGTAATGTAAAGGTATTATATATTGGTTATTTTTAATAGAGGTTATTCACGTCACATCATTTTGCTTCCCTTGTTGAGAATAACCTCTCTATACATGCATATTTATATATGTACATGCAGGGATTTGTCCAGGATTTTTCACCAAGGGCCCGTAGCAGATAAAATTGGGAAAACAAAATAAACAATGAAGGCACATTGAGAATTTTCAATGCCTGTTTCTTCTGGGAGGGGGACCTTTTTGGGGTACCAGAGAATGTCTGGATAGATCCCTGACATATAGGCCTATAAGTAGTTGTATTATAGACTCATACTGTAAGTAATGACTTCAGGGCCCCAACCCTGACATTACCAAATGGTTTCTGGGGTAATAAAAATTTGGAAAAAAACAACAACAAACAAACATATGTGGTGTTGTTGTTTTAAGACGTTTGATCAGTATAAAGTGTTAATGGTTTATGTTGTTTTAGATAAACTTCACCATATCTCCGTAAACGGTGATTTAGACGCACAAACTGTTTCTGTATCGACTTCTATTCGATCATATACCCTGGACTGACACCCAGTAGCCAATATTCCTTTGTGTTGGGGTGTCGTTATTAATTTAACCATTTCTTTATTCATTTAATTATTTATTAAATCCTTCACATTTGTTAAATTGTCAAACTGCTTAAATATGTTTTATGTAAGGTACTTGGTCGTATTAACTTATAGGGTGCTCTCGTTTAAAAGAAGGAAATACATCAACTACACATTTTGTCAAGGTAAACAGTTACAAATGTGCAATTTTCCTTTGAAAAAAATATTTTATATTAAATTACGATTTGGTTAGTTTGTGATTCATTCATTCTCCTCTATGTATCCACATTATATGTTAAACTTTAAAACATTGACACGTTATTTGCTTCTTAACGTTGGAAGTTAGAATCCATAAGTAATGATATCCCATATGTTTCCGATGGTTACCAATAATTGAATTATAGTTTTCGGCAGTGGCGTAGGAAAGTGCCAAAACGTGTGGGGTTGGGGGTGGGGGGGGGGGGGACACACGTTTATATTTACACACTTTTACACGTATAAAGCAAAATATCTAAAAAGTAGGGGATATACATGCCCCCTTGCCCCCCCCCCCCCCCCCCCCCCCATCCTGCTTCACACGCCAGTGTTTGGTACATTTGTTTCACATCTAATAGGCAGTGTTGTTGTTTTGTGTTGTTTTTGCTGGGTTATTGTAAAACATTTATTCAGTCGAACAACAAAACAAATTAATTTACAATATTGACTAACACTTAATGTAGCCTAGTCAGAAATGACTTCTTTGACGTAATGTGTGCTCTGTACTAATACTTGATGTAGTAACTATAGACTTAGGAAGGGAGTTACTCAGTAAATTTATGCAAACAAATCTTAAATTGGCTGTAGCTTGACCATTAGGTCAAGGGGTATTTACAATAGCATAACTGTACAGTAATGTTAACTAGGACTTTACTCACCTAGTTCAAGTTATCTCCAGCCCTTCCCTTATTGATATTGATATGCAGGGGAAGGCTAGAGGAAACTCTGTGTAATGCTTTGGCAATCATCAACAACCAAATGGTCGCAAGCTACTGTGTCTAAAATACACGTTTTCCTAAATCAGATACCACAGCTTTAGTTTGATTATTCTTGAGTCCAGTCCTGACATTAAACTTACATGTTGTTAACCAGTACCAAACTTACATGTTGTTAACCAGTACCAAACTTACATGTTGTTAACCAGTACCAAACTTACATGTTGTTAACCAGTACCAAACTTACATGTTGTTAACCAGTACCAAACTTACATGTTGTTAACCAGTACCAACATTACATGAAGAAACCTGATGCCTTCATGCAAAACAAGCCTGCGCTGTACTTTCCTGTGGTGACATTGAGCAAAGTGAAGTCACAGTTATGTCATAGCTAGGGGAGGGATAAGTATGTCATTATAAACCTTGACATACTCAATACTGGACATAATTGTTGGTATTATCAACACCCTATACAGGGCACAATATTTCACGAGAACCGTTGTTCTGTTAGCGTGTCAGTTATGCAACTTTAAAATCAGGAGAACCACCAGTCGGTTTCATGGTGAACAATTACATTCTAAAATTAAAAGTACTGTTATATCAGTAATAAAAGTGAAAATAGTTTGTTTTTAAATACATTTGAACCACCAATGTAGCACAGAACCATAGTTCAAAAGTTTTAGGATTAGGTAGGCCTAACTCATAGGTTACGAGAACTATATTCATGTAACTGAACAATCGGTTATCTAAGTAAAACTCACCTGAACTAATTATCGGTTACCTAAGATTTTGAAATATTATCCCCTGCCTATAGTAATTCACCCCACCTCACCCTTTCACCCCACCTCACCCCTTTCACACCACCTCACCACTTTCACACATGCATTTACACAAATACACACACCATGGGCAAAAATCCCAAACTTTTGAAGACAATAAGAAATTCATTATGCTACTAGGAATAACCTTTTGTGGGGTAGCTGCATATTAGGCTGACAAAAATATGGAGTTTTAGCGACCTGTATCTAATCCATTCATCTATTAACTTAAATTGCTGATCAGTCAATTATTTTATTTTAATTGCAGGTGTTTGCTATGGTAGCTGAACACAAACACAAACGTGTCAACATACTCAATATGTGACCTGTGAACCGTATCAACCCTGCTCACTCATGACAGTCATGACAAAACCAATATGTTTGAATAGATCAATCTTCAATGTGGAAGAAACCAGTAGAAACTGGAGGTTCAGTGCAGCAATGCATGACTGTAAGCTATGGGCACCTGCAGATTATTTACCATAAACATGCCTGATAAAGTTATTTGTGAATTATCTTGTAAAATGGGACTGTATTTTAATATATTATGATTGTTACATAGTTAAGTGCATCAGAGTCCTTATTTGATAACAAATACCAGTACCATTCCTTAATGATAGGGTTACTTAATAATAGACTATGAACATTTTTGATAACATACATGTGTACCAGTTTAAATAATTACTTAATAACAGACTTAAGACCAGTACTTAATATTACAGACTTAAACCATTACTTAATCAAGCTAAGACAAATAATATCAATATTCGACCACAACTTAATAACAGACTTAAATCGTTAGTTAATAGCATACTTGGAGCATTACCGGTACATAATAATATGCTTAAATAGGCCTATTTAATAAAAGACTTGCCAGCAAACTGATAATTAAATGTAATAATAGATAACTCTGGGTAAATATAATTTGTATATAAATTACGTTGTAAATTAGATGATGTTTATCATTTATTGTATATAGTGAGAAATATTAATAGTACAAAGCTGTGATCCTTTTTTTTGTTGTTGCAATAGTTAATTATTTAATTGTTGTTAACACTGGTGTAAACTTCGTTAACTAATGAAGACATGGTTTCAAATACATTGTTTTCTTTCGTGGCTTGGTGATTCACTCTGTTAGATCAGATATCCCAAGGTAGCAATCTCAAAGAATGGTTAAGAATCATTTCAATGTTCTGGGTATTCAACCTGGAGCTAGCGAAGACGAAGTTAAAAAGTCGTTCAGGTCTTTAGCCAAAAAATGGCATCCAGACAAAAATAGTGCAGCTGGTGCAGAAGATAAATTCAAAGAAATTGTCGGATCATACGAATATCTGTTGAGCAAAGACAGGCGGGAAATTCTGGCACGGGATCTCACCCGACCTAAGGAGGAAAAAAACCCCACAGCCGACACCAAAAAATACACATCTTCTTTCAGCTTTGCTCAGACATTTGGAACCTCTTACAGTGGCGGGAAGACAGCCCCTAAAAATGGTGAGAAGAAGAAATTTTCGTCGAAAACACAAGATTCTCAGTGGAGTAAATTCTTTGGTAAAGACAAGCCGAAACAGAAGAAGACAGAACAAACAAAGTGGTCTCAACCCAGTACAGAATATGACCATGATGACACTTTCTCTCAACCTTCAACGTCTGGTACAAACAAAAAAGAACCAAAACCTAATTACTCAAACGCCTTCCGGTCCTTTGTTGATCATTTAGACAATGAGTTTGATACGTTGTTTGGCAGTCGGGATTCCTTTTCCACTTTCTTCGATGGGCCGGATGCATTCACAGCATTTTTTGGTGAAGCACCTTATCCCGAGCAGAAGTCTAAATTTAAATCCAAACCTAAAGCGAAAGCAGCACCTAGAAACGTTGCCCCAGAAAGGGGTGCTACTGATGGTCTGGATGAAGAGTATCTGTTCTCTCCACGCAGTCCGGGTAAACCGAGAAAGCCGAAAAGTCCGTTCAGATTCAGTATGGACTTCGATGAAGAGGAACGCATGAAGAGTAAGTGCTGCCTTGTTCAGGTGTGTGACACCCAGTGTATTCATGCTGGGGTGTTTGTTAAACATTCATTCATTAATTATTCAGATGTGTAAAACTTTTTTTTTTCCCAACTTATTTCAGTGCTGGTATCCAACTAATATTCAATCACGCTGTCCTGGGCACACACCTCAGCTATATGGGCTGTCTGTCCAGGTTAGAGGGTTAGCTGTTAGTGAGAGAGAAGTTGGTGTAATATGTGGTCTTAAACCTATCCATTGAGTCGTTACAACTCGCTCTGGTTGGGAGCTGGTACTGGGCTGTGAACCTTGTACCTACCAGCCTTATGTCCAATGGCTTGACCACGACACCACCGAGGCCGATGGTGTGTAAAAAAAATTATTTTGATTTAATAGGTACAGGATGTTTCTTGTGAGTGGATGCAACCTTTTAAAAAACCATTCACTTAAATTTTAAATTCATAAAGGAGTGAAAATTGCCCTCTTAGATTTAGTCAGGAGAGTAATAAATAACTTACTAGATTTAACAGAGTGGTACATGTACATGTAGCCTGTAGGTTTTTTTGTTGTTGTTTTTTCAAATAAACAATGATAATTTTGTAACTACTGATCTCTATTAATATAAAAAAAAATGACATTGGTTCCAACATACATGTACATGCATTTACATCTAATGTTCTACAAAAGAAAAAATTGAAAGTATTGAGGTGGGTACTGTTCATTATTGTTTGGTTTATTTTTGATGTTTATTTCCAATATGCAGACCTACAACTTGCATTACAATTTATTTATTTTTCTCAATAATGTTTTTCTTTCTTTCTTTTTACAGGTGGCTATAAAGAACGTTGTATTTACTGTGGAAAACCATTTCCTCTTCACAAGCTGGTAATATTTCTGTTATTTAGTTCTTTCGGATGTTTGCATTTTAAGTGAATATGGTAAAGTGCTCGCTTGATGCATTGTCGGTTTGGGATAGATCCCCATTGGTGGGCCCACTGTACTATTTCTTGTTCCAGCCAGTGCACCATGACTGGTATATCAAAGGCCATGGTATGTGCCATCCTGTCTGTGAGATGGTGCATATAAAAGATCCCTTGCTATTGATGGAAAAATGTAGCGTGTTTCCTCTCTAAGACTATATGTAAAAATTACCAAATGTTTGACATCCAATAGCTGATGTTTAACAAATCAATGTGCTCCAGTGGTGTCATTAAACAAAACAAAGTTTTATGTGAATTTCTTATTTGAGACTTGACACTAAAGAATATGTACATAATATATAACATATGACTTTCACATACAAGTATAACTCGTAGTATAAGTAACATGAGAACAGTGGTATTATACATGTAAATGTATGTCAATGTGAAGGGGATTTTAGAGTAAAAAGAATGCAAATAATTGTAAACTTGATAAATATGTCTTAATCTACAATTACCATGGTCGAAAAGGTCCATCAACAGAAATTTTGAGCCTGCCTGTGGCAATTGTTTTTTATAGTGACATTTGCAGAAAATAAACTTGACTGAAAGGTTATTCTGCTTATGTAGACATATTTCAAATGTGCAAGTATTAAGTACTGGCAGATAATATACACCAGGTGTATACATTTTGCCATTATTGGTATATGCTCCCTGGCTACTGCAATTTATATCCGAATGACAGCAGTTGCTGTGCCTTCGTTAAGTTCAAGCCCTGCTGTAGGGATAAAGCATTGTATCATGACATGGGAGTCAGTAATATGATGCATCAATTTTAACTAATTGTACAGTATACAGTATATTTTCAAAAATTAATTAATTGTTTATTTATTTCAGCATTTAAATACTGAAATAAATCAATAATTAATCAATTAGTTAATTAAATAAATAAATATTAATTCATTTATTTTACTTTTTTTCAATATATTTTAAACACAATTTATTGTTTTAATATAAATATATATATTTTTTAATTTAATTTAATTAATTTATTTATTGTAAGAGTGCTCATGAGGCGAGGTGTGGAAAGTTTCCTGACAGTTCTAGTGAAGATGAGATGTCTTACTCGTCTGACGAGGGATACGGGCAGTCGAAACACCCAGGCGACTGGCGGGCCGCACACCGCGATCTACTGAACAAAATACGCAAAGACAAGGAAGCTGCTCGCAGGAGGGAGTCATACGAAAAAGATGGTAAGGGCCATTCTAAACTGTTCATGTCGTGTGGGTGTTCTTTTGTTGACCAGGAGGTGTGACATAGCCCACTGATAAAGTGCTCTTGATACGTGGTCAGTCTGAGATCGATCCCCATCGGTGGGCCCATTGGGCTATATCTCATTCCAGCCAGTGCATCAATACTGGTATATCAAAAGCTGTGGTATGTGCTATTCTGTCTGTGAGATGGTGCATATAAAAGATCTCTTGCTACTAATGGAAAAATGTAGCGGGACTATATGTCAGACTTACCAAATGGTGGACATCCAATAGCCAATGATTAATAAATCAATGTGCTCTAGTGGTGTCATTAAACAAAATAAACTTTCAACAAACTTTGTTGACCAGAATACGGACTTAGTGACAGATGGCTTACCTGAGGTGTAATGGGTTGTGAGATCTCTCCCAGTAAGCTGTCAGTTGGCAAATTTATTCCATTAATAAAAGCTGACCAGTTCCAATTGTTTTCAATTGAAGTTATTATCAGTAATTGCCTAGTATACAATGTATGTTCATTTGTTGAGCAGAATACAGACATAGTGACAGTTGGCTTACCTAAGGTGTAAGATCTCTCCCAGTAAGCTGTTATTTGCCAAATATAAATTCAAGTTTAATCTGGCTCATTTATTTCATTAAAGGGAAAGACTCTAGTTTCAGCCCGTGAAAATTAACACAAAGTTTAGTTAATCTACAAACCTGTAACACATTTGGATAAATTACAACTGAGTAAAACATGAGTCTGTGACTTTGAAATGGTGAATTGTTCTCTATAAACAGACTAAAAATAGACTCCATAACTGTTACCTCTCAGATGCACGTGCATTTTTAAAAATATGAGAAATGCATTTTGTGATATTAAAAACACCAGGATGACCAAAAACACTTTAAATGTTCGGAAATTGATTAAACAATACAATCTAAGTAAAGTATGATTTCAGTTAACAAAAACGGTTTTAATAGTCCAAAATATGCCTTAGTGTTTAAAAACTAGGGTATGTCCCTTTAATAAAAGCCAATAAGTTCTGATTGTTTTGAATTGAAGTTATTATCAACAAGTGCCTTGTGCATCAAAGACAGTGGTATGTACTGAAATGAAATATTTTATTTAACGATGCTCTCAACATGTTTTATTTATGGTTACATGGCATCAGACATATGGTTAAGGACCACGCAGATGTTGAGGGAGGAAACCCGCTGTTGACACTTCATGGGCTACTCTTTTTGATTAGAAGCAAGGGATCTTTTATATGCACCATCCCACAGACAGGATAGTACATACCATGGCTTTTGTTAAACCAGTTGTGGAGCACTGGCTGGAACGAGAAATAGCCCAATGGGTCCACCGACGGGGATCAATCCTAGACCGACCTCGCAGCAAGCGAACACTTTACCACTGGGCTATGTCCCGCCCCTTGTGGTATGTGCTGCTATGTCTGTGTGAGACTAGTGAGTGCATACAAAAGATCCATGTTTCTTTCTTTTATATAAGAGTAGCCTACATGTATGTGATGTCAGCCGGTTTTTCTCTTTTTGTTTTTCATCCAAGTGTTAAAATATCCATATGTTAGACACCAAAAATTGTCATAGTTTTTAAATGTGATGAGGTGTCGTTAAACAAACATTCCTTTCCAAGTAAATAGAGGTTATTACCAGAGTGTTTTTCGGTATCGTCAATATATATATTTTTCGGTATCGTCAATATATATATGAGGAATAAAAATTGTATTATGTGAGCCTCTGGCAAGAATAATACCTTCTTTTTATTCCTACTATATGATACCAACGATACTGAAACATACAAGGGTATTAATCTCTTTATCATATAATCTCAAGCTTAACACAACATGTTTTTGTGAACTATACACAACTATAATTCCAGTCCACCATTACTATATATTCAAATGATGTAAGAATAGGTGACGTGGTGTGTTTTTGACAGTGGCGTATCTACGGGAAATTGTGCCTATGGCAAGCACTGAAATTGTGCCCCTGTTCAAACATCTGACATCTATCTTTTAGATAATGTCTGACTTTAATAGAAACTGCTCAGTGGTGCCCCCCTTCAAATGGCACCCAGGGCACGTGCCATACCCTAGGTACGCCACTGCTTTTTGAATGAAAATGACATATCAGTTTAGTTATTCTTACATAAAAAATCAACTATAGTGCTGAACTCTAGTTTTTTCTGAACGCTGGAAAGCTTCCGATGTAAGGTTGCTATTGAAATGTTTTTTTAATAATGACTGAATTCATACATCAATTATGGAGTGTCACTATAGTACATTTGCTTAAATGTCAATAAACGTAGTGTCGTCACCTCGATTAATTTACGTCTAATTTTCACATTCCCAGTCTGGAGCTCCACGCGGTAAGACGTGTTTCTTTTGCTTGTGCACACTGCACGTGCTTTCGTGTGCTCGACTTGGGGATCCTTCATTTTGTTGTTTTTGTTTCCTACTGGGATGTATGCAGCCATTGGAACTGATTGAACGCTGAAAGCTTCTCATTTCGACAGCCTGCACCACCAGGTTGGATTCTTTTTTAGCGAGATTCCTTGCCTCCGCGTCATTTCTCCGTCTGACCGTCGACTTGGTTTTTTTCGTGACTCGTATGACGACCATTCTGCAGAACGTCACGATTGTTCGCGTTTAGTCTCTACATGTCCGAGCCTGTCCTAGCAGCACTGGAAGATTGACTGCCCCACTCTAAGAAGAAATAGGAAGCGGAGTCAGGCCCTACTACTCTTTTTCTAGACTTTACCTTGCTTTATAGTGATACCATCTCGTATCTTCCGGAGTCGGGCCCGTCCGCACCACTATACCAACCCATGACGACAGGACTATACCCTAGTCTGATACTCTCTCTTGTTCAGACGGATCCGGCTTCTCAAGATTTGTATTTAAGCACAGCACTACACCTTCAATGTCTATCGACTGTCAATCTAGGGGTTTTCTTGACGGGATGCAACCCATCTCGTCCCTTTAAGCTGTGCACCCAAACGGCCTTAACGAGGCCACTCGCATGGACATATCGATTGGACTTTAAACTTTTAGATCTGCGTTCAAAATTTTATGTCGAAATTACTTCTCTGTTTTTTTAATATTATTAAATAGTCCGATCCTCTCTTCTTTCTCTTATTTAATTTTGGACTGTCCTTCTAAAATGCTCCAAATTATATAAATATTCAGCCGAGCAGTCAATTCTTTTCATTTTTGGCTTGTAACCTTTTTTTATTTTTTTATTTATTCTATTAACTTTTTTTTTACTAATTGCTATTTTCAAAATTCTGCCCATTTTCAACTCTAACCCCCCCCCCCTCCATCCCGAGTCAGGCCACTGATCTTATCGGAGGTCGGACTTGGGATGGGCATGTTCGAAACCCTAGTGGTATATGGGCACGTTAAACTAGTTAATTTATCATTATCATCATCTACTTTTAAAAGTATGTGATATCACATACTTTGATTACACTGGATATGCTAGCTATTATATGATAAATGATGTTGTTATATGGTGAGGTGAGACATAGCCCAGCGGTAAAAGCGTTCGCTTGATGCGCGGTCGGTCTAGGATCGATCCCCGTCGGTGGACCCATTGGGCTATTTCTCATTCCAGCCAGTGCTCCACAACTGGTGTAACAAAGGCCGTGGTATGTACTATCCTGTCTGGGATGGTGCATATAAAAGATCCCTTGCTGCAAATCGAAAAGAGTAGCCCATGAAGTGACGACAGCGGGTTTCCTCTCTCTCTATCTGTGTGGTCCTTAACCATATGTCTGACGCCATATAACCATAAATAAAATGTGTCGAGTGTGTCGTTAAATAAAACATTTTCTTCCTTCTTCTTCGTTGCAGCCGTGATCCAGTGTCCGACATGTGGTCGCAGCTTCAGTAAGCTGGCTGCCGAGCGACACATTCCGTTCTGTCTGGAGCGCTCCAAGAGGAAGGACCCCGCCTGGAATAGCCCTGGGAGGTCCACCACTAACGACGAATACACCAAGTTCCAGAGATCACAACAGGTTTGTAGTTACTGACCTGCCTCAGTGGTGTCGTGGTTAGGCCATCGGACATAAAGCTGGTAGGTACAGGGTTTGCAGCCCAGTACCGGCTCCAACCCAGAGCGAGTTTTAACTACTCAATGGGTAGGTGTAAGACCACTACACCCTCTTCTCTCTCACTAACCACTAACCACTTGCCCACTGTCTTGGAAAGACAGCACAGATAGCTGAACCTTAATTGAATATAAACATGAAAATATGTTGAAATGAATAAAAATGTAATGATTGAGGTGTATAACACCAAATAGTTTACAGGTGTAACATAAAAAATCAACCTCCAATAAAGAGATTCGAACCACGGACTCTCAGTATGAAAAAAAGGTTTGCTTCATTTAATGACACTACTGGAGCACATTGATTAATTAATCATCGGCTATTGGATGTGAAACATTTGGTAATTCTGACTCATAGTCATCAGAGGAAACACACTACATTTTTCCTAATGCAGCAGGGGATATTTTATATGCACATTTCCACACACAGGAAAGCACATACCACGACATTTGACCAGTTGTGGTGCACTGGTTGAAATGAGAGAAAAAAACCAGTCAGTTGAATGGATCCACTGGGGTGGTTCAATCCTGCGACGCATGTCTAGCACTGTACCAACTGAGCTAATAGGGAAATTCCAGCTAGCTACTGCACTAGGAACACTTTATACCAACAGTACTACATATCCCCCACTACGTCCTGGATCTTTGGGCCACCGGCAGTTAAACTATTATGATTCATGACTGGGTTATAATAGTATATGTATTCTGGTGTAAAGAATACCCTGCTAGAACTAATTTACATCAATCGTCATTTATCCATTCGACAATAAAACTTTGGAACAACCTATGAGCTGAAATTCAAAATTGTCAAAACATATCTTCATTTAAAAAAGCAATAAAACCCGATATCTCATTAGTTGCAGCGTATACTATTCATTTGGTAATAGAAGAGAAAATGTATTGCATACTAAGTTAAGACACAGGTGTAGTGATTTAAAAGCAGACTTATATCGAGTTGATCTTAGCACCGATTCCTCGTGTAGTTGTGGATATAATTTTGAAAATATTTCTTTTTTTTCTTTCTGGGAATGCATTTTATATAAAAGCCAAAGACGCACTCTCTGGAATTCATTGCAAAGATTTCAGCCAATAGATTTACAACTAGTTTTAAATGGTAAGAGTGCTCGGATCGAAGAAGACAATAAAGAATTTTTTTTTCATGTACATATATTATAAGTATATAAATGAAAGAAAACGTTTCCCTTAATTAGTAAATAAAGTATGGATTTTAAAATTATTACTATTTATTTATTTTATTGCTGTTATTATTTGTGTAGCTACATGTATTATATAATCATTGCGATGCCTTGTTTGTGTTTTGTGTTTTCCTTTGTCTAATTATCGGACACAGAAAACTTTATTGCATCTTTTTCTGTTTCCTTTATTATTATTTTTTCTTTCTCTTTTTCAATATTATTTATTTCTGTTCATATTTAAATTGCAAAAATATATTACTGTCGTAACATGTATGTATTATGGAGAAGGCCTAGTAAGTTGTATAACTTGTGCCTAATCCATTTGTTCTTTAAAAAGCAATAAAATATGTTTCAACCAAAGAATGTAGTCCCTACATCGGCTCTAAATGTAACATTAAAAAAAATCAACCTCCAATGAGGCGATTCGAACCATGGACTCTTAACAACTGAGCTAATAGGGAAATTCCCACTAACTACTGTGTATAGTGTCTAAATAACCTTATGTTTAACACCAAACATCCATAGTTTTATATATATATTGAGGTGTCATAGAAAAACACACAAAACCCATTGCTTATCATTGTTTCAGACTGCTAGGAATGGCTTTAAACCACCAGAGAACTCTAAGACATCTGATGACACGGTGCGGGGTTCCAGTGACAGAGCCCGACAGAACAAAGGTATTAACATTTTATCCTTTGGATTTTTTACATCCAACATAATTCCATAGATACCAACCCTAGTTGGTGTGTCATAGGAATGCAGGTCTTCAAAAATAGGAATGTTATCGGTGATGGCTCAGGAGCGCGTTTTTCGACATTTTGGTGTAAAGTCAAGTTCAAAGCCCAATCGGCAAACATCGGGGCTGTTCAGAAGACTGTCTGCTAGACTGGTTTATTCTATATCACCAGGCTTGCTATGCTCGCTATTCAGAATCAGTACGTTTAAAGAACAAGGCAGGAAACCAATCTACGATTGTTGACGGTGAAGAGGGGAAAATGCTCCATTTCTCCTGTGTTAACAACATTTGTGCCTTCCAAAATACGATCCGACACCAAATACGTGAAATTACACTTTTCTTTCTAAAAATTGGAATTTCGAACAAGATGATCATAATAGCATAATCTATGCTTTAAATTCATAATGATTCTGCCAAATTCGTAATTTTTGGCATATATGTAATTTGATATTTGGTTCAAAATGCAATCTGTTATTAAAGCGCAAAGTTATTCAACATGTTGGACAGTGTACTCCACATATTGTTTAAGGTGGACATATTATGACAGGTTTTTAATAACCAAAGTCAACAAAACACTTACAAAACACCCACACTATGCGCAGTGTAAAGATGTAATCTGGCATGGTGTGCCACTTTTCGCCAGTGTTTTGTAACATGCGTCCACCACTCAAAAATAAAATCAACCAATAAAACCTTAAAATAGTCAGGATTTTTTGGGATGGGGCATTCTCAAATGGCGATCCCCGTCAGTGGGCCCATTGCGCTATTTCCGACTGGTACATCAAAGGCCATGGTATGTGCTATACTGTCTATGGGATGGTGCATATAAAAGATCCCTTGCTGCTAATTGAAAAGAGTAGCCCATGAAGTGGTGACAGCACATTTCTTCTCTCAATCTCTGTGTGGTCCTTAACCATATGTCTGACGCCATATAACCGTAAATAAACTGTGTTGAGTACATAGTTAAATAAAACATTTCCTTCCTTCCTTAAAATGGTCTAAACTGATAATTAGAAAAAGTGTTTTTCTTTTTTACTCAGGTGGCAGGAAATCGTCTTTCAAGCCATTATATTTTCAACATTTTTCGGGAGAGCATGCTGCCATACCCTTCTAGGAGTTTTGACTGCCTTGCATTATTATTTATAACCTGCTAAACATTATGTCATTTAAACAATTTTCTAAATAAGCCTATGTAATTTTCAAGATGTTTTGGGATGGGGCATTCTCATCTATGATATCCAGAAATGCATTTCAAGTTATTTTAATATAGTTAAACTTAACATTTCAGTAGTTTTGAGGTGAAATATTTTGAGATCAGAATGTTTGTACTTAATCTGGGTGTGATTGTTTTGGGCACAATGTTTATTGCCTCAACTGATGTATTCTAAGTCTTGATCGTATAGATTCCGTCTTGTACATATATCACAGTTGGTAATGATTTTACAGTTTGGATTTTATCTATACAATTATTGTGTTAATGTGATTCAGTCATCAAAATAAAACTTCTTTCTTTCTGCAGAGTCATGGAGTCGTGAAAAATCAAATCCCACCAAACATGTCCCGGGTTCTAGCCAGACGTCAAAACCAGCAGAAGACAAACCAAGGTAAAATTATGTCAAGTTTATCAGTATCTTTTTTTCTTGTTGCCAATGTGGATACTGAGATCTATATTCTTTGTTATCCATTCTGGATGAGGTTTCTGAGTTTGCTCGTCAGTATAGGGATTGTCCTGTGAAAAGCAAAAAAAAAAAAAAAAACATGTCGTGTTCCTCGCAAGTGAAATAGAAATGCATTTGCTAAAACCACTACAAAGAATTTCAGGTCATTTTTGAATAGACAGATGTACCTTATGCATGATTATTTTAAACTACTACTGAGCTCAAGATTTTGTTTTATTTTAATTCCATGATAATGTTTTAAGCAATCTGATTAAAATTAGCTCTACTGGTCGTGGACTCCCATGTCCAGGTGACATTTCATCTATAAATAACAATTTGAATATCAACCATTTACACTTCGCCTTTTATAACGTTATTCGGGAGCATACAAATTCTAAAAATATCGGGCGAGACTATTTATGCAATACGCAGACTTGTTGGTCTATTTCAACATTAAAAAACAGGGGGAAAAGTGCAGTAATAAACTCTGGATTGTATACTAGTATAAACAGATCTTTTGGCCATACTATCACAGGTTTTTTCGTCTTGAAACAAATTTTATATAAAATTTTATATTGAAATTAGTTTCCGGCATATTTGGCAATTCACCCGAATCATTTCGTATACCCTCGGCATAATCTTTTCAAATCATTGGCATGATTTTGCAAGTAACGTTTTGATCGGTCAAATGAAAGGTCAACTAGACATTAGCTCCAATGGGGTGCTGTTAGATCCACAGGTAATAGTAATTAACCAGTGGAACTAATTTTAATTTTTCATACACTATCCCAAAGCCACACCTCACCCTGTGCTGTCTTACTTCTAGCAGTCCATTTTTTGTTTGTTAAAAGACTGATGTCTTTTGGCCAAGGATGTGCATTTTGGTTTCATAGGTCATTCTAACGGGGCGAGACGTAGTCCAGTGGTAAAGAACTAGCTTAATGCGCGGTCTGTTTTGGATCGATCCCCGTTGGTGGGCCCATTGGGCTGTTTCTCGCTTCAGCCAGTGCACCACGACTGGTACATCAAAGACTGTGGTATGTGCTATCCTGTCTATGGGATGGTGCATATAAAAGATCCCTTGCTGCTAATCTAAAAGAGTAGCCCATGAAGTGACTACAGCGGGTTTCCTCTCTCAATATCTGTGTGGTCCTTAACCATGTGTCTGACGCCATATAATCGTAAATAAAATGTGTTGAGTGCGTCTTTAAGTAAAACATTTCCTTCCTTCCTTTGCTTATGTGACATTAAATAAACATTCCTTTATTTTGTTCTCATTTTGACAGTTGATTGTTTTTTACTTGCAGCACCAGTAAAAACGCAGATGACGCATCATTTGGAATCCACGGTTTGGGTTCAAGTCCGATCAGAAAGGCTCGGGTTGCACAAATTGTCAGAGGAAGTTTGGTAAAAATGCCAAATTCACGTGCAGTTGTGGAACAAAAAAAGTAATATGATTTCCATGAACATGTAAATGAGTGAAGCAAACTGATGCCAAATACATGTATACTATGTTGCAGTGCCAAATGATGTAGACCCTAGATGCAGATTTGATCAGCAATGGGTCTAAAAGTCACTCAGACTGTATGCATCTATATACAAAACTTTTTTGACCAAGGGCTGTCATACGATAGTATTCCAAACACGGGTGCAGAAAGGGTAGATATTTATCTAGCCCGCCGGACCAGAACAAATTAAAATTTACTAGCCCACCAGAATTTCTACTAGCCCGCTAGTCTATAGGAACAATATATTATTAACAATATTATATTATATACAGTGTCTTCACTTCAAATGATATATATATATAGAGATATATTGATAAAAGATTCAGAACATTTGGTAAGTGGTTAACATCGAACATGGGAAATGAAATCAAAAAGACAGACACACCGTCGGACTGGTAGTTGCATTATTTAACTCGTCCGTCAGAATTTTTATTCGCATTTGGCGAGTGGGTGAGTACTTTCTGCAGCCCTGCCAAAGTACAGTAACATGCATTAGATATAGCAAATCCACCCTAGAACATTTAGCCATTCAGGATAGTACATGTTCTCTGACAAAAAGAAATACAGCAAAACCCCTCTAAACCAGACATCCATTGGGATCAAGTAAAAAGTCTGGTTTTAAGAGGTTTATCATTTAGATAGGTTCTGTACTGTACTGATACAGTGTGCGAGATTAAATTTTTTGGCCAGTATCCCATTTGGATACTAACATTTCAAAATCTGGTATCCCACCAGAGAATTTAGTATTATATGGCATCCGGTGGGATACTGGGTTCTTGAAGTCTGGTATCCAAAATTAAATTCTGGTATCCCCGGGATATCGGGATACCATTAATCTGGAACACTGGTGATATTAAAAAAAGGGACCGTGAAAAGCACCTGGTGTTGAATTCTGGTTTACAGAAGGTCTAGCTTTAGGAGGTTCCACTGTACATTGTTTCAATTATCCAATAACTTTACATTTTGAGGACATTTGGAAGCTCAGAAAAGGGGCTATGCACCCTTATCACCCACCCCTTTAATCCATGTCTACCCTTTACATCCCCACACCCTCGGTACTGAAGTTCCTTTGACTGAATTTCTGCGTGAAACTGGTTTCATAATATAATACAGAGATGATAGAATTTTTTATTCTGGAGTATTGTCAATAAAATTAAAAATTGTTTTCAAAAGAAAAAATGCACAAGGGTCAAAGTAGACACATATGCAGACTAGAAAGTGCATTTTATTTTGTAGGGCATAAGGAAGGGATTCATTGAATAACTCACTTTTGTACCACTTTGGGTTAAAAAAGCAAATATTCGTTATTGGCTTTGACATTGAGTATTTTTACATGCCCCTATACCACTACGGTTTCAGGCATGTCCATCCTGGGTCTGGTCTCTGGATAGTCGTTGATCTGACACAGGACAGAATCATTATTGGTATCTTTAGTATATGTCTACATATTAAGGAGCCATCCACAAAGTATGGGCATCCTGAGGAGGAGGGAGGGAGGGAGTATGGGCATTACATGTACATATGAAGAGAGTACAGAGGGAGGGTGGTTTTACTGACAGAGTAAAAATCCAAACTCTTTAATTGTATCCAAGTTACTTTTTGTGTTGAAGCTACATTGGGGGAGGGGGTAATGATCAAATGTATAAACTGTGTACAGTGTGAACAAGTTTCAAGAGTTCAGTGAATTAGGCCTCATGCCATTGTTTTCTGTTACTTGAAATAAGGACCTGCCAATTCAAAATCATGAAATCAAGCGAAAATAAGATCATCATTGGAAAGCCTCTACTCACCGGGGGTATTAAAGGGGTAGACCCCAGTTTCAACCCGTGAAAACTAACACTATGTTTAGTTAATCTACAAACCTGTAACTCATTTCGATAAAGTTACAATTGAGTGAAACATGAGTCTGTGACTTTGAAATGGTGAAATACCCTCTAAAAATAGACTAAAACTCGACTCCATAACTGTTTCTTCTCAGACACACATGCATTTTTAAAAATATGAGAAATGCATTTTGTGTTATTAGGATAACCAAAAACACTTCTAAGGTAATTGATAATCTAAACCATAAAATCTAAGTAAAGTAAGATTTCAGTTATCAAAAACGGCTATAATAGTAAAAATATATACCTTAGTTTTTAAAAAACTAGCGTATGTCCCTTTAACATCATTTTAAATTGAACCCCCCAGTGATTTCTTCTGTCCCCATTGATAAATACTATCCAAAGTGAATTGTACTGTTCAAAGTGATATTTCTACTTTCCTTAGTGATTTCTACTGTCCTAAATATTTTCTACTGTACAAAGTGATTTCTTCCATCCAGTTATTTATACAGTCCAAAGTAATGTCTACCATCCAAAGTGATTTCTATTATTCAAAGTGATTTATACTGTTCAAAGTGATGTCTACCATCCAAAGTGATTTCTATTATTCAAAGTGATTTATACTGTTCAAAGTGATGTCTACCATCCAAAGTGATTTCTATTATTCAAAGTGATATATACTGTTCAAAGTGATGTTTACAATCCAAAGTGATATATACTGTTCAAAGTTATTTCTACTGTCCAAAGTGATTTTTACTGTCCAAAGTGATTTCTATTATCCAAAGTTATTTATACTGTCCAAAGACATTTCTACCGTCCAGTTATTTCTACACACCAAAGTGTAATGTCTACCATCCAAAGTGATTTTTTACTGTCCATTAATTTCTATTATCCAAAGTTATTTATACTGTCCAAAGAGATTTCTACCATCCAGTTATTTCTACAGACCAAAGAGTAATGTCTACCATCCAAAGTGATTTATACTGTCCAAAGTGGTTTCTAGTTTCCAAAATGATTTTTACTGTCCAAAATGAATTTTAGTGGCCAGAGTGATTTTGATTTTGACTGTAATTTCTACAATCCAAAGTAATTTCTACTTTCCAAAGTGATTTTTACTTTCCAAAGTGATTTTTACTGTCCAAAGTGATTTTTACTGTCCAAAGTGATTTTTACAATCCAAAGTGATATATACTGTTCAAAGTTATTTCTACTGTCCAAAGTGATTTTTACTGTCCAAAGTGATTTCTATTATCCAAAGTTATTTATACTGTCCAAAGACATTTCTACCATCCAGTTATTTCTACACACCAAAGTGTAATGTCTACCATCCAAAGTGATTTTTTACTGTCCATTAATTTCTATTATCCAAAGTTATTTATACTGTCCAAAGAGATTTCTACCATCCAGTTATTTCTACAGACCAAAGAGTAATGTCTACCATCCAAAGTGATTTATACTGTCCAAAGTGATTTTGACTGTCCAAAGTGATTTCTACTCGCCTGTTTGGATGGGGTGAGTTGTAGTTTGTCTTTGTGAACACTGTGATGTTTTGTCTGCCATTGTGAAAAAGACAAATGTTAAAGCTGTTTGTTGTGAAGAACCTTGTTTGACTTTGTCATGTAAAGGGGCAGGATGTAGTCCAGTGGTAAAGTGCTCGCTTGATGCATGGTCAGTCTGGGATTGATCCCCATTGGTGGGTCCATGGAGCTATTTCTTGTTCCAGCCAGTGCACCACGACTGGTCTATCAAAGGCTGTGGTATGGGCTGTCCTGTTTGTGGGATGGTTCATATAGAAGATCCCTTGCTACTAATGGAACAAGTTAGCGTGATTCCTTTCAGATTATATGTAAAATGGCCAAATGTTTGACATCCAATAGGCAATTGTTATTAAGCAGTGTGCTTTGGTGGTATCATAAAACAAAACAAACTTGTTTTGTGGACACCATGATGTTGTGTTTGCCATGATGTTGTGTTTTGCCATGATGTTGTGTTTGCCATTGTAAAAAGCAAATGTTAAAGCTGTTTGTTGTGAATAAACTTGTTTGCCTTCATCATGTAGAGAAAAATACCATGCATGTAATATAAAGTCACCATATCTTAGGTTAACCATTAACTGACCAACTTGTATTAGAAGTTTCATATATTAAAAGTGGTTAGGTTTTTGGGGGTTCTTCAGATTTTAAAAAAAAAATTGTGTTTCTTGGTGGGTTTTTTTTAATTCTATTGTTTTGAAAAAAAAAGTTGAGTCTGGATGTATTATGCAAATAACATACCTTTCCATTTGTTGTCACAACTACAACCCTTGCAATTGCCCACAGCAGTCCACAATGCCGTGGAGATTGACGTGGGGGTTTTAGTCCTCAAGGGCACTTTTTAGCCTTGGACCGGCTTCGGTGGCGTCGTGGCAGGCCATCGGTCTACAGGCTGGTAGGTACTGGGTTCGGATCCCAGTCGAGGCATGGTGTTTTTTTTAATCCAGATACCGACTCCAAACCCTGAGTGAGTGCTCCGCAAAACTCAATGGGTAGGTGTAAACCACTTGCACTGACCAGTGATCCATAACTGGTTCAACAAAGGCCATGGTTTGTGCTATCCTGCCTGTGGGAAGTGCAAATAAAAGATCCCTTGCTGCCTATCGGAAGAGTAGCCCATGTAGTGGCGACAGCGGGTTTCCTCTCAAAATCTGTGTGGTCCTGAACCATATGTCTGACGCCATATAACCGTAAATAAAATGTGTTGAGTGCGTCGTTAAATAAAACACTTCTTTCTTTTTTTTTAGCCTTGGAGTATATTCAGGTGGGTTTTTTTTCATTGGCATGTTTTTTACCATGGACATTTTCTTAATTGCAAGGGTTGCAGATAGTTTAGCGAATTTGTTGATTTTTTTTGTTTATATAATATTTGTGTGGGTTTTTATTATTTATTGTTAAATGTCTAAATTACCAGGGACCTCAAGTTGTTAAAGAGGCCTGTTTGTGCACTGTGATATTTTAGTGAAATAACGTGTTACTCATTTGCTTGGTGATGTATATATGTTACAGTTAATCTGTATAAGCAGGTAATATGTATATTACCTGAATTTTTTAATTAATGTACAAGTTACCTAAAACAAATCGGGTAATATACATATTTAATGTACACGTTCATTGTCACATCATTTTCACATACCGTTAATCTTGTCTGTGAAAATGATGTGCCAGTGAAAATGTACATCAAAGATATAACTACGCTAAAAAGAAATAAGTAGTCTTGTTACAATTAACACATAAAATCACAGATATCATTTTACTGTATCATATGTCTGTTTCAGGTGACCTGTATAACATGGTGGGACATATTTCCAGTAATATGTATATTACCTGAGTTTTTGTTAGGTAATATGTACATTAACTGAGTGAATAGAGTAATACACATATCACCTGAAAAACAATCGGGTAGTATACATGTTACCTGATTATGCAGATTAACTGTAACATATATGCATGAGTAAACATTGTTTTCCAACTGTCATCCACACATTTATTTACGGCTGTTCAGAATGGATCCCGTAGAAGAGCCAGGAGGTACTGTAACTGTTATATACTTTGCAACAGTCATTATCTTTTTATCTTTTTACATGATACCCCAGCCATATATGTATGTACAGTAATAACATTAAAAGTGTGTGTGTGTGTGTGTGTGTGTGTGTGTGTGTGTGTGTGTGTGTGTGTGTGTGTCTGTTTAACAGTAAATTATGTTTACTGGGAAAAAAAACCCTAAACATAATATTACATAGTATTACTTTTACACATATTTATAAAAGACTATTTCAAGTTTATATTATTATTGAATGTGTGTGTGTATGTATGTATGTATGTTTACTCGAAAAGCCCCAAAACCGTAAACATAATATTACATAGTATTATCTTGTTTATCTTTTTACGTGATACCACAGCCATAATTATAATTATCTACAGTAATGCTAATAGCATATAGCATTAAAGTGTGTGTGTGTGTGTGTGTGTGTGTGTGTGTGTGTGTGTGTGTGTGTGTGTGTGTGTGTGTGTGTGTGTGTGTGTGTGTATGTAAATTATGTTTATTGAAAAAGCCCCAAAATCCTGAACATAATATTACATAGTATTACTTTAACACATATTTATAAAATACTATTTCAAGTTATTATTATTGAATGTATATATATATATATGCATTGTTTTCTTGTAGGCTGATATGTAAATAAGCAAACGTTCCTTTGAAATCTGTTTCAGCAAAATAATTTTGTTTTTAATTTAATATGTATGTCTATCGATCTCTATATCTGTCTATGTGTATGTGTCAAGATGTTATTCAATGTAACAACCTACATCGAGTTTGGTGCAGTATACAGTGAAACCTGTCTAAACCGAATCATGTCGGGACCTACTATTTATTCCATTTACAATTTAGGAAACCGAGGCGGATCTATATTTTATTATATATTAATTTTTATTTTTTACGATCCCCCTCCAAACCTCCCCCAAAGTTCCCTTGGGCATTTCGCCCCATGTCATTGGGGACCCCCTAAATATTTTCTGGATCCGCCACTGGGAAATTCAGGACCATAAAACTTTGCCGGTTTAAAGAAGATTCCAGTTTTTCAGGGTCCAGTTTAGACAGGTTTCACTGTATTAGTATATTCAGTGTATTTAGTATACCTGTATTACATGTATGTCACATTCACCAACAAGTGGTTCTTATAAATGGTGCCCTTTTAAACAGATTATGTAACATTATTTTCCCTTAAAGCTGCAGTGTCAAAGTTTTATAAATATTTCATCTTCCTGCCAAAATTATAAGTTACATTTTGCTTTGAAATGTAAAAATTATACCCTGCACTTATATGCCCATTAAGCATTACAACCACATTATTTAATTTTCTAGTAGTGAAAAAATACTGGGTAATGGAAACATCTTTAATGGATGATCAATGGATTGAGGCTATCACTCTGTAACATATGGGGTGGGATTGGTGAATCCATTCAACCGATTGGGTTTTCCTCATTCCAACCAGTGCGTCACAACTGGCTAAAGGCCGTGGTATGTGTTTTCCTGTCTGTGGGAAAGTTCATATAAAAGATCTCTTTCTGCATTATGAAAAATGTAGCGGATTTCCTCTGATGACTACGAGTCAGAATTACCAAATACTTGATATCCAGTAACCGATGATTAATTAATCAATATGCTCTAGTGGTGTCTGGTAGCTGTATCTGGATGCTGACAGTCAGTCAACTTGTCAGATTTGGTGGATTTGTCAATTTCATAAAATATGTTATGACAAGATAAAAGTCTTTTAGTTTTTTTGTTAAACGACACCTCTAGAGCACATATATTTATTACTCATCGGCTATTGGATGTCAAACATTTGGTAATTTTCAAATACACTCTTAGAGAGGAAACCCGCTTCATTCTTCTATTATTGTTCTTTTTTTCACTTCAACTTATTTTCGTGCTTATATCCAATTAATGTTCAAACACGCTGTCCTGGACACACACCTCAGCTATCTGGGCTGTCTGTCCAGGACAGTGGGTTAGTTGTTAGTTGTTTAGTGGTTAGTGAGAGAGAAGAGGGTGTAGTGGCGTTACACTTACCCATTGAGCCCTTTAAAAACTCGCTCTGGATTGGAGCCTGGCTGCGAACCCTGTACCTACCAGCCTGTAGTCTGATGGCTTAACCACTGTACCACCGAGGCCGGTTTCTTCCATTGCAATGGGAATGGGAAAAAAGTTTAACGTGCACATTCAGAGCAAGCTGTTGTAGCGCACGCCTGTCCTGGTCAAAAGTACCGGCCTAAGCCGGTTCCTTCGTCCAGGACAGGAAGGGGGGGGGGGGGGGGTGAAGGAGGGGCCGCCTGCACTGGCAGGTGCAAGGGAGCACAGCAGTCCAATCGTAGTTGGTGACAGGCGGTAGTTAGCAAGGAGTCTTTTATATGCACCATCCCACAGACATGACAGCAGATACCACAGCTTTTGATATATCAATCGTGGTGCTCTGTCTGCAACAAGAAATAGCCCGATGGGAATCGATCCTAAACCGACGGCAAATCATGTGAGCGCTTACCACTGATGTGATAATTACGACAGGAATCTACTTTTACTGAATGCGACTTTCACGGCATGCAAGCATGTACTAAATACAATATTCCCGAGTTTTTGTATGCAAATGTTATGTGAGGGATCCATTAATGGGTAGTTATTTAACACGGACACATGTACAGCTTGCAAAATATGACACTTTTTAACTGTGATAGTGTACCTTTAACATCATAACTCGCTGTGATAATGTTGATTTAATGTAGTGGTTATTATATTCCAGAGAAATGAACATGTTTTTGTTTTATTTTGTCATTGTTTTCAGTTTTATTCAAAAGGTGGCCAATACATTTGTTTGTACAGATTGCGGCAGCGTCGTGTTTTATTAATAGATGGGGATTAATGTTTGTCACGTTATTATTTTAAATATTTTATTATTATTTTAATTATTGTTATTATAGAGAATAATACATGAGTGAGCATTAAATACCATTTATCTCACAACTAGTTGTTTTAAATGTATCTAACGAGCGAAAGCGAGTTTGATATGTATTTAAACAACGAGTTTTCAAATAAATGGTATAAAACAGACATGAATGTATTATTCTATTTCTTACATATCCTCAAAAACCAAGTTTTAAGCAAATTTCAACATCTTTATCGACTAAAAGATATTTACAACCCTTTGCACTTGTAGCTGACTTCCGCGTCACAGACACATGATTGCCAGGTTGAATATACGTCAGAGTGTATTCGATTTTCACCGTGCTGGTTTTTTTTTTTTATTGGACGTATGGCATTGGTGACCTGGTCATCACCTAGGAGCAGCCAGTCGTATGTCTTGAAATTGTTAACACACGTACGTGTGTAAACTATGTGTTGTCAAAAATAATGCATGGTGTTCTCACCAACGGGTGTATAAGAAATTATTATTATTATTATTATTATTATTATTGTGTATGTCTTATGTACTTAATGTGCTCTGAGAAATAAAATGCCAAAGTGTGATAAAATGCTTTAATAAAATGAGATATTTTAAAATGTATAAATCATTGTTATTGGTCTGTGCATGCCTAGCTAGGTGGAGAGGGTTTGTACGTTACCACCACCACCACCACCACCATCATAACATTATCCGGGGGTGTGGGGATCCTAGCGGACCCTTGTGTCTACATTTTCCCTGGACACCTACACGAATAGCCTAATATTGCACTGAAATAATAATCAAAAAACAAAGCAAAAAAAACTACAAAAAACAACAACAGTTTTTAGCCTTATACGAAATAAAGGCACGAATTAAACAGAAATGTCATACTCTGAAAAACAACCTTGATTCATATAGATTATACTACATGACCGGCCTTTGGATACCATGTATCTTACTGTAAACGTATCCGTAAGCGAAATCGAGTTCCATATTTTTCACACTGCAGGGCCGTAGCTAGCGGGGTTGGGGGCATTTAGTCGAAAGGAGAAGCCTATGTGGCAGCAATGATTGTCTTAAATACAATAAACTCAACCTCAAATTGAAGAAATGCGGTGCGGTGTCGTCGAAGACTTTCAGCACACTTTCCTTTCCATTTTTGTGTTATTACGATTCAAGTTGGTATCGTATTACAATTCAATGCAGCTCTGGTTATTACAAATCAGGGCAATTCTTTGTTACAATTCAAGTCAGCTTGGGATTGGGACGCCCGGGGGGGGGGGGGGGGGATCTCCTCCAGGCGGTACGGAGGGATAACCCCAACTTGTCCATTCAAAATTTGACAGTGTGGGCAAATGGTTTTCTGGACGTCCTTCTAACCCGCCCCACGGGGTTGATTTCATTAGGGTGAAGGGGGTGAGACACGAGTTAAATACCTTCATCCCTAAACCAGTGAAATGCGCCAGATGCCAGAAATGGGGCCACACAGTCAGGAAGTGTAGGTCGACCAGGGAACACCCAGTCTGTTTCAGGTGCGGAACCGCGCACCCCAAGAGGTCCCCAGAAAGTCCTTGCACGAGAGAAATCTCGTGTGCCAATTGTAGGGGACCTCATTGCTCGCATGCAAAGGAGTGCCCTGATTATCAGCGGGCGGTCCGCATCATGGCAGCTAGGCCTGCTCCCAAAGGTTCGACCCAGGGGATAAATAGCCAAACTCCCCGCCAACCCACAGCTGCGTCTGGCGTGAAATCAACTAATAACACTGAGTCATCAGTCAGTACAGCTGCCGCTAAAATTAATACTACTAACACGTATGCCGGCGCGGCTTCAGGGACCAAAATTTCTTCTTTAGATTCAAACATTACAGCTCTCGATTTGGTTAGGGTAATTTCTGGTTTATTTTTGACAAGAGAGTTAGAAAAGGTCCCGCATACAAAATTTTATTTAGATGATGTCATTAGAGCGTCTAGAGACGCCTGTGAGATAGTGAACCAACATTTAGCTTTGCGGATTGACCCCGATGCCATTGAGAAGCGTAGTGTCTCATGGTACGGGGCCAAAGAACTTATTATGGTGGAAAGTAGGAGCAACAATAGTGTAGATTAGCTTTATAGTTAATTCTGCAGCTAGAATTGCTCCACTTCCATCATGTCAGTACATAATAATAATAATAATAATAATAATAATATTGATAATCAAAATAATTTTGTAGTTGGTAAGAGCAGGGGCCTAACCATTCTTCAGTGGAATGACAGGGGGCTTAGGGCTAATGGCCAGGAACTCAAGAAATTCCTAGATACTAATACCGATATTGATATTATCGCTATTCAAGAGACCTTCCTAAACTGACTCCTAAAGATATTAGACATAAACTTTTTATAGAATTTAAAATTCCGGGCTATGTGGGTCTCTTTTCTACAAATAGCGATAATAGTAAAGGGGGTATAGCTACCTTTGTCAGAAACGGTATCTCGTACTCGCAAATTCCAGCTGGTGACGCCCATCAATGTATCGAGTCATTGGGGGTATCTATTCATACAACTACTAATGGTATAAATATTTTTAATTTTTATATACATCCAGCCGTTAAAGGCTTAAAATTAACAAGGAAAATAATTAGTTTAAATGACTTTTTGGATATTATTGGTAACCATAATCAAAATTTGTTTATAGTAGGTGATTTAAATAGTAAAACTACTATTTGGGGGTCAAAGGTTACCAATATGACAGGCCGTATTATTGGTAATTTGATGGACAGTTTAAATTTAGCCTGTCTAAATGATGGTAGTTTTACTTTCTTATCTGATGCCTACAATACTTGGTCTTGTTTGGATGTCACTTTAGTTACTAGTAATTTGGCTGCCAGGTGCGAGTGGGAGGTCCTGGACGACTTGGGTAGCGACCACTTTCCTGTTAAAATTTCTTATAATGTTTCAGGGGTAATAACTAATAATTATAAACCTACAGTTAAATGGAATTTCGAACGAGCTAACTGGCCTAAGTTTGGTATGTTGTGTGGCGAATTAGATCATAATTCAATCCGTGATGATGACACCGGAAAGTTTAATGATAACCTAGTAGGTGCCATCATCAATATAGCTAATAAAACTATTCCTAAGTCTTCGGGGCCTGGTGTAAGAAATTCGGTCCCTTGGTGGACTGATGAACACACCAGGCTCAAGAAGACCAGAAATAAATGCCGTAATATTCTTCAAAAAGATAATTCTAAAATAAATATCGATAATTATAAAGATAGCTAGTATAAATTTAAAATTAGTGTTTGCAAAGCGAAGTCGGCCTCATGGCGTCAGTTTTGTTGCTCACTGAATTCTAATTCTAAAACCAAAGAAGTTTGGTCGAGAATAAAGCGGGTACAAGGCAAATCACTTACAAAAAATAATGTGTTAAAAAATAGTAAATTATATAAAACTGATAGTGAAAAAGTTAAAGTATTAGAAGCAACTTTTAGAAATAACTCGGATACTTCTAATTATTCAAAAAAAAAATCAAATTAGAAAAATACAAGTTGAAAGAAGTAGCCCTATTCCACATGTATCCGCTAACCAGAAAGATGACCTGTCGTATAATGCACCCTTTAAAATCTAGGAACTACTCGATGCTTTCTGTAAACGTAAGGGCACAGCTCCAGGCCCAGATAATTTTAGTTATATCTTTTTTAAACATTTACCTCCAAAAACACTTGAGTTGTTCCTGGAACTTTTTAATTTGATCTGGTCGGAAGGAATCCTCCCCCCAAGTTGGAAGCATGCAGAAGTGTTTGCTCTCCACAAGGCGGGTAAGGACCCAACCGACCCGACCAATTATAGGCCAATATCACTAACATCTAGCGTCTGCAAAACCATGGAATACATGGTTAACCATCGCCTTAGCCACTTTCTGGAGTTGAACAATAAGTTGTCTATCTACCAGAGTGGTTTTAGGAAACACCACTCAACCACTGACCACCTTGTTCGTCTTCAGTCTGAGATTAAAGATGCTTTCAGAAAGGGACAGAAGGTGGCTGGTGTGTTTGTGGATATTGAAAAGGCGTATGACATGGTTTGGAGACGCGGGCTGTTAATAAAAATATTTCAGATGGGGATAAGAGGAGCAATGTTTAATTTTATTAATCAGTTTTTAACCAATAGAACATTTGCTGTAAACCTTAATGGTACCCTATCCCCTATAAATGTCTTGGAGAATGGTATACCTCAGTGATAGCACCAACTCTTTTTTTCTGTCTTTATTAATTCATTAGCTACGGTGCTATTTCGGGACTCAAATCAGGGGACTAATTTAAGTGTCGGCCTTTTTGTCGACGATACTGCGCTCTGGAGAGTAGGTAATAATTATTTAGATATTCAAAGTGATCTCCAGAACGATATAAATAATTTATATAAGTGGGCGGAGTCGATTGGTGTTACCATTACCAAGGCAAAAACTAAATGTATTATATTTCAAAAAGCTCGTAATTTTAAAAGTATTTTTGAACTAAAGTTAAAATATAATGGTATACTGATTAGCCAGGTGCAATCGGTCAAATTTCTGGGAGTTATTTTCGACCATGCCATTGCATTCGGTGAGCACATTGCGGAGGTGACTGACAGGTGTATTTATTACATTAATTTAATCCGGGTCTTGTCAGGCACACCATGGGGATCAGACAGGCAAACACTTCTTATGATCTTTGAAGCCTTCATAGTATCCAGACTCCAATATGGGGACCTTGCCTTTGGGTGTGCCACTGATAATCAGCTTAAGAAACTTGATGGGATCTACTGTAGGGCCCTCAAAATTATAGTAGGAGGGACCGTATGTACCCCATATGAGAGTGTCTTGGCTGAATTGGGTGTGGTCCCGTTATCTCTTAGGAGAATCAAGCAGGGGATCAGATATATGAGAAAAGTCAAAAATCTGGTCCCTGATTCTCCCATAAATAAAATTAAACCTATCCAAATAGCTTCTGTTAGAGATAAACATGTATCTATTATTTCATATTTGTATAAGTTTGCAATTGATTTCGGGATTGCGGGTCTGCCAATCAGTCGTGCCAATCTGAACTTTGAGTTCCCTTGGCAGATCGGTACCCCCGAGGTCGGCTACCACATCCGCAAAGAAATGATACAAGTTAAAAATGATAATATTAAAAAAATTCTTTTTTCTGCTATACATGTGTATACAGATGGGTCCAAGGATCCAGCTACAGGCAGGACAGGGATGGCCTTTGTTATTTATAATAAAGATATTCAGGACAGACCCGTGGCTGTTAGGGCTAGACTCACGGATAACATCTCTGTCTATACTTCAGAATTAATAGCCATTCTCTGTGCGTTGACGTGGATTGAAAATTACCATCGAAATCATAGCCCTGATAGATGCGTGATTTTCTCGGACAGTCTTAGCTCCTTACAGGCAATATCAGGCTCTAATGGCGTCAGACCGGAAATAGTTAAACAAATTTATAAATTTTCAAATAAGTTAGTAGCCATTGGAGTAAAGGTCACCCTCGAATGGGTCCCAGCCCATGTGGGGATAGCCGGTAATGAGCTGGCTGATGAAAATACCAAAAAGTCTCTCCAGGAGGTCAAGGTCGGCGTGACGACTAGTTACAACTACGCTGAGATATGTTCCCTGGCAGAGCCACACTTTGGTAAGTTGTGGCAGTTAGAATGGGATCACCATACCAGAGTGTGGCACTCCTATATTAAACCGAAGGTCACTACTCCTGGTCCAGTTTCATTTAATGTAAAAGCTACTAAAATTATTGCAACATTAAGAATGGGTGTATCTTATGGTTTAAATGATACTAAATTTAAAGTCAGGAAATCCAATACACCCAACTGCTTGGTATGCAATAAAATTGATAATGTTAATAATTTTTTGATTGAGTGTACCAAGTATAAATTAATTAGACAGAAACTGGAATACTTTTTCAAATCAAAAAATATTATCTTTAATTCCTATAATATTTTAAATCCTTTAGACAGTTATAAAGCAGTAATTGATAGACTTCTGGTGGCCTTCGTTTATCAATCTAGGACACATATCTAACAGGTATGTTGTGATTAAAATTTACTATTTTTCTGCTTTGTATTGCTGTTCCAACTAACCAGTGTTTTTGTTGCTAATTAATTTTTGGATGTTCTACGTAAGGTTAAGACGTATGTTGGGGCCAGGCGCGGCTGTTGTTTATGGTTTGTCCTCCTCAGTCGTGTCCGGACCCATAAACTGGATCCTATATTTTTTTGTACAGTTGGCCCCATTTTTATTGGGGCTGCTGGCATTATTGGTGTAGCTCAAATTACGCTTGTTGGTTGGTTATTTTTGCCTGTATTGACTGTTTGCGTCATCTTTGGCGTTAGTTGCTTTTGTTCTAGCACACTTTCTCACCTCTGAGGGCTGTGTTTCGCCGTCCGCGGATTATAACGCTTCTCGCTCTATCCGCTTTTAAAGAATTTTCTCTCGGCCACCAGAAATTAGGAGTTAGACGCTTAGGCGTAGGCGTTTTGGATTTAGGGAGAGATAGGATTGTCTGGGGCCTTCCCCCGTCCCTCGCTCTCCCTGGTCCCCCCCCCCCCCCCCGGCCACGCTGAAGCTACAAATGGACCCGGTACCTCCCCATAAAGGTAAATTACTGTTAGTATTATATTTTAATATCAACCTCCTGTGACAACCTTCAATCAACAACCTCCAACCTCGTTCCAGATAGGGCTTAGAGTTTGTTGTATTATTTTAATTTAGAACGCCCATTTAAAATGGTGAAAAATTTATTAGTCTAGGAAAATTTTGGATATAATAATAGTTTTTAAATAAATTTTTGGACTACACCTTCAATTTTTTTTTTATATATATATATAGTTAAATTTGTCCCCCTATATATATTTGTAATTTTTGAGTAAAATTCAAAATTATCCCGTTAAATTTTCTGTCCCGGAGTAGACCTCTGGCTATCCAGAACTCGACCCCGGGACAGACATGCTTGAAACCTTCGTGGTATGGAAGCATGTGAATAAATAAATGAATGAATGGGATTGGGATTGGGAACTCTAATTACGTGCCCACATCTACAGAGGTTCAGGCACACCCACCCCGGACTTAGTCTCTGACTTCGCCAGTGACCAGTTCCGGGACAGGTGGGGGAGGGGGGTAAGCTTGAGGTGGGCGGAATTTGGAACAAATTAGCAAAGTTGAGAATAACCATGTCCGGTTAAAATTAAGGCCCCCCAAAAATGTGACTGCTCGTCCAAAGTTGAAGGTGATTGGAGCAATTTAGACGGACTGCCAAAAGTAAAGGGTGCCAGACTAATTACCAAAAAAAAAAAAAAAAATGTTTTTGAAATGGCGGCCAAAATGTTTAAAGTCTGACTAAGTTCATACTCACGGAGGCAAAGGAGGTTGGTAGGAGGTTGCTGACTACAGCGAGAAGAGCCAAACTCTGGTGTCCACCTTGGGTAACAGCTGGTGGATTTCGGGTTTCCCTAACAACTTCGTGATCTTAGGGAGAGAACAAGGACACACGTCCGTCTTCATCGCAAGTCAGCTAGGGAAAGTGGAATGATTCAAGTCAGCTAGTTTATTACAATTCAGGGCAGTTTTTATTACAATTCAAGTCGGGTACGGGTTGAGTCTAGCAAGAGTACCCGTACAAGGTGAATACAATGATCAACTATAATACATTGGACAATGTAGGCCAATAATTTCAGCAGTAGATAATCAACAATATAAGTTACACAATAATTATATGATCATGCGCTAGTTTCTCTTTTAATTTGGCCGTCCGTCACAACACTGAACATATCTACTGGTTTATGAATGCAAATATGATGGCATGATTTGGTATCCATGTTCAGCGCTGGAATTAGGATGCATAATAGTATTTTACTTTTTTTCTTTAGTCTCATTATTACCTAGTGTAAATGTCGGGTACTCGAGTCCAATATTTTGAACTTGTGGAGGCCCTTTTCAATGTAAGACAACTACACCCTCTTCTCTCTCACTAACCACTAATAACTAACCCACTGTCCTAGACGGACAGCACAAATAGCTGAAGTATGTGGCCAGGACAGCGTGCTTGAACCTTAATTGGATATAAGCACGAAAATAAGTTGAAATAAAATGAAATATTGTCAAGTCATTAAAGCTTGGTAAATATGTTGAGGGTAATTAACTAACTGAAGTAATTATTAGTCTAGAAATGGTAGGTATAGTATTGTGGAAAGTAGGCCTAATTAGGTTAGGGTTTGGTCTTAATTTATTGGTATTTAATTATTTTTTAGTTTAGACCTACTATTTTGTTTTATTTTTAATGGGTATTTCAAATGAGCTTAGTGACATAAGTTTTGACCGACCTCGGTGAAGGAATAGAGTAGGGTGTGGATCGTGTGGGCTGGAGTATTGTTTAAGAAACAAAAAACTGTGCCATTGACAGGGCAGTACATATGTAACAGGAGGTGCAATTTATCCGAACTGATCCGAACCTTTATTTCTCTCAGGCCGTAATCCACGGCGTATGAGGAACAATATATAATACAACAATTCATACATTTTTAACAAGATGACAGAGTATTTTTCTCATAATTGTGCAAAAATAAAACAAACATAAGAATATAATTATAAATAATTGGATTGGGTTAATAATAATAATACAATAAAGCTATGAGCCGGATGGCTTGAAAATATTCATAAAATGTTTACAAAATATCGCAAATTTTTTAAGGACACCAATTTTTTTTACAATAAAATAATTCGTGAAATTTATATGTACTTGGGTTGGATCAATAATATTTCGGTATATACTTAAGTCTGAGTTGGATAAAATATAAATGTAAAAGTATAATGATATTCATCTCCAATGTCATTATTGTTGCATAAAACACACAATCTATCATGTAATGGTTTACGTATCCATCTACCTGTCTCTATTGGAAGATTGTGGTTAGACACTCTAGCACGTAACAATGGACACCAATGTTTTCTCTCTAATGAAGTTAAATAATTTTCAAATGCTATATTGCTTTTAAATATTTTATAACACGATGCTTTCGGTCCAGCTAATTTTGCATGAATATCTCTATCGTTTTTGCCTGAAGTTGAGGACTTGCTCCAGCTATGAGTGGGGGAGAGTAAGCAGTTACCCCCCCCCCCCCCCACCCTCGACTCGTATGCTTACTTCAGTGCCTGCCCAGTTCATTTGGTTTTGGTCTGTAGACCTATACTGTACCTAATCTGTGTTCTGCGGTACATATTCTGATATTCACAAGGTCTGTACCTGTACTGATACGATATTAAGCCGATGATATGATACATCAATTAAAGTTAACTGTATCATGATGTATATAATACACACGTGTATGTTTTCTTTTAATTAATGAATTAATTGTTTGTTTATATATTTCAATATTTATTTGAATATTTATTATTTATTTTACTTTTTTTCAATACATTTTAAACATGATTTTTTATTTATTTATTTATTTATATATAATTAATTAATTCTATTTATTTATTTATTTTTATATAATTAATTAATTCTATTTATTAATTTATTTATTGCAAAACTGCTCACGAGGCCAGGTGTGGACAGTTTCGTGACAGTCTGAGCGAAGATAAGATGTCTTGTTCGTCTGACGAGGAATTCGAGCATTACGATATTGTCACGCTTTGATAACCTTAACTACTGTTGTAGGATTCATCAAAACATCGGTGGGAATATTCAACAGAAGAAGAGAGTAGAAAAAACAACAAACAACGACACTGATATGCGCTACATAACATTCAATTACACAAGTTATTAATAACTCAGTATATTATTAAATACTTGGTACATTAACATCTACATTTGGAATAATTTGTATATACATGTATACAGCAGGACATTACTCGATGTCGTAAAATCTCGATGTCCATCAACCGTTTGCTCATGAATATTCAGTAGACATCCTGTTGCCGATACTTGGTGTCTACGATCTAGTTTCTCCTCTGTGTAGTACCCGATCGCTTTTACCACTGGGCTATGTCCCGCTACAGGTGGGGGTGGGAGACAGAGGGAGAACACACAGAGAGAAAGACAGACGGAGAGAGAGAGACACACACACACACACACACACATACACAGAGAGAGGGGGGGGGGGGAGGGAGGAAGAGATAGTGAGATGGAAAGAGAGGGAGGGAAGGAGAGAATTAGAGAGAGGAGGGGGAGAGAGAGAGAGGGGGGGAGGGAGGGAGAGATAGTGAGATGGAAAGAGAGAGAGGGAGGGAAGGAGAGAAAGAGAGAGAGGAGGGGAGGGAGGCAGATAGACATGCATACAGAGAGAGGGGGAGAGAGGGAGATGAAGAGAGAAAGGGGAGGGGAGATAGTGAGAGAGAGAAAGAGAGAGAGAGAGGGGGAGGGCAGACAGGTAGACAGAGAGAGATGGGGCGGACATGCAGGCAGGCAGAGAGAGAGAGAGAGAGAGAGAGAGAGAGAGAGAGAGAGAGAGAGAGAGAGAGAGAGAGAGAGAGAGAGAGAGAGAGAGGGAGGGTGGAGGGAGAAGGGGATACATTTCTGTGACAGGACCGCAACATAGCATGGTAGGATTGGTTTGCTGCCAGAATCGGTTCTCTGTAAATAGGTCCATAGACAAACAGTGAGCACATATATGTAGAAACTCATCCACGGAGAAACACGAACAGAGCAGAGTATAAACATTACAGATTAAACTTTCTATTCCGTTGGCACCTTTATTGATGATAATTTATTACAACATAATATATTGACTTGATCAATGGTGTTTTCACGAGCTTTGTTCCTTTAAAAATAATATTTGTTTTGTAAAATTCAAAGCTAAAAAACACACTAAAGTAGAAGATGATTCTTCTTTTCAAATTCTCTCCACCAAAATATGTAAACGAATATTATCTCCCATCTGCCTGTTTGCCCATTTATCTCTTTGTCTTCTCGTTTGCTTTCTATCTGTCTCTCTACCTGTCTCCGTCTTTTTGTGTCTCTATCCCTCTGTCTATCTCAATGTTTCATGCTACTGTATGTACATAACTTGTAGATAACCTACATAATCTGAATGGCAAAACTGTATTCCGTGATCAAAATTGTATCTATGCACAGTGTACAGTCAAAAGGACGTTTTAGCAAAGAATATCCAGCGTACATCATGTATTCACTGCATACATGCCACATACACTGTATGTGTAATAGATACATTACGTAAATTAATTATTCACTTCATATATCAAATACACACTATACTGGCACGTATATTAGGTACAAACTACGAACGTACATTATACACTATAAACTTACAGAATACGCTTTACAAGAGCCAGGGCCAATTTCACAATGCATCGTAAGTTTACGTCTGCAACTAGCAATTATACCGGGAAAAGGTTTACATGTGTTTGACATCTACTGATGAAGGACAGTACATCATTACGAAAAATGGAGCATTTTAAGGACGAATGGAAATGAAATATGTGTAGTTCTAACTATATTTGTTGTACTATAACAGTAATAGGAATTGTAGTTTAGTTGTAGATTTACGTTTACGTGCAAAACTAGGCTTACGATGTTTAATGAAATTGCGCCCTGAACACTAGCCATACATAATACGTACATAATGTATCATCTATAGATAAACAGTACTTACATTAAGTTAATGCTATATTCTTTAAGTAAACATGACGTACCTGAGGTATACTTTACGTACAATTCATGCATACGTAGTATATAATTATATACTTAGTGTACGCAGTGAATATTTGATGTTCATAGTGTATATTAGATGTAAAAACGGCACATGCTATGTACTTAGGGTGTCCTTTATGTTGTGCACACCTGACCTACTGAGTATATATATACATAATACCTGTGGTATAATCTTGTCGTGCATAATGTAGGGTAGGGTGGGGCAAGACGCACCCCTTAAGGGGAATTAAGTATATTTTTGTTCAGACCCAACATTTCAGCATTTTAATGGCATAATATGATAGACGTGTTAGTGTACTATGATTTGCTGTCTATTTCTGATGAAAAACAACTATATTGAACATGCAATCTTTAATAAAATATTTTTATCCAAGGGGGCATCTTGCCCCGTGCCTGGGGCAAAACGCCCCCAGCATAAATGAAACAAAACTTTCAACTTTTAATCAAGGAAGAAACCTGAACTTCATTAAAACAACAGTTTGCCCCCTATTTGTATCTGAACTGGTGTTTGTATCATTGAATCAGATATCAGTCACTATCTGAATCACAGTTGGGACAAATAAACAGTCTTGACCCTCTGTACAATCTCTGTGCGCCCATTTCTTACAGTCATGGCACTGGACCCACACTTCGCGTGGTCTGCTGTTTTCGAATGGTTCTCCACATATAAGACATGGCCACTCTTCATCCTCACTGCTGCTCATTTCGCACCTCTGTTTCTTACGTGGTCTTGGTTTAGCCTTTCCTTTTCCTTTTAAACTGCTCTGGCCTTTCCCCTTTGTAATCATCTTTGCCGGTCTTAGTTCTTTCACAGTCTTTTTAGTTTTCTTTTCCGCTATCTCAACCAACCTGCTTTTGTATGGGGACGACGTCAGCACCTCAGCAGATTCCGCAACACGTGTCCGAGGGCGTCGATGTGACCCACCCTACCCTACGTATACTGTGTGTATGTTGTGTATATCTTATACACGTAGTATGACTGGTACGAAATGACTATATGGTACGAAATGGCATTTTACAATGATACAAAATGACTATGGTACGAAATGAGTTCACATGGTGCGAAATTACTTTTCACAATGGTACGAAATTAATTTGGTACGAAATGACCATGATAGAATATGACTTTGATTCGTGAAAAGGAAACCAAATGGAATTTAAAAAGAGAAGCACTTTAATTTAGAGGATGGGGACGGATCCCCTAGTTATTTTCGAAATATTTTCACATTAATAATAATTATGCTCAATGACTGTCTTGGACCTTTTTGCACAAATCACCCTACCGAAAACTAACGAAATGTTTTATAAGACATTCGGCTGAGTTCGGTTTCTCCGGCAGTATCCATGGAATTTACCGAGGAGTTCCGACCGTGCCGCACCTGATGAGAATTTTTGTAACCTGTGACGTCAAAGGTATTCCCCCGTCATTTCAGAACGAGGCTCATGGATATGCATTAAAGAAAAATGGCGGCTTCCAAAGCAAAGAATCTTTTTGGTCCGCCAAATACTTGATTTTTATCGTAACTATGGCCTCGAAATCAAAGGATAAAGGAGATACAAAAGAATCAAGTAGAACTGTAGAAGGGCTTATGTCTAAAGAAGATGGTAAGACAAGTGCTGTGGTTACTATCTTCGTTATAGATGCTATCGACCTTGGTATAAAATTATGACCCATTTTTGTCACCTGTCAATTTTAATGTCTCGATCCAACAAAACACTTAGATCCTGGTTCCTTCGACACGAGCTTGCTGGTGTCTTGGCTGCATTAGTATTATAACCTCACGAACACGCAGACATCAGCTGCTCTCTTAATTTAAATAACTATAACTATTCATTTGCTTTATTTTCAAACCTTTCTAGCTTTTATGATCAGTCAGATTAAAGTTAAAGCTACAATGAATGGATGAATAGTTTAATAGGGGTTGTTAACAATGGTCAATATTTAAATGTGCATACAAACTATATGTTAGGGGAGGTGGTAATGCCAGTCCTCGCTACAAAACAAACAAACACATTTGATGCAAATAGTAAGTTAACTGTTGATACACATTTAGGAAGTGGGGAAAATAACAAACAAAAAAGTATGGTTTGTATGCCGAGGTTAAAATTTTACCACAGCTAAGACTGCTTTACTTGGTGTGACTGGAAAATGAGACATTGTCGATGGCAAGACAAATGTTGTGATTCCATTGCTGGTTTGCAATAAAGTGGAAAATAGTTCACTAGCCTGCAGCACCAGAACCAACTAAAAAGGTACTAGCCCGCCAGACTTTCAACTAGTCCACCAGCCTATATAACAATATGTTATTGTTTAACAATATTATAATATACACTGTCTTCACTTCAAATGATACATATTTATTTTATTTAAAAATCATTATTAAAGGGACACACCCTAGTTACGGCTAGGTGTTAACCATTACGGCATTGTTTTTCGCTATTAAACCCATTTTTTCACAAATAAAATAGCACTTTACTTACCGTTTATTATTTAGAATATACATTTCCATTCACCTGAAGTGTTTTTTGGTAATCCTGGTAATCCTGGTTTTTGTAATACCACAAAATGCATTTTTCGTATTTCTTAAAAACGGATGCACGTTTGAGAAAAAAACGTTGAGCAGACAAGGTCTAATCTATTTTTAGACGGGATATTTCCATTTCAATGTCACAGACGTTGGTATACCACGTGACCATTATCATTTTGGTTCGGTTTGTTTTCTCATGCACGGTTCGCGCAATCGACATCCGATTTGTTGTTGTTCATTTGTGAGATTTTTCTTCACAGTTTATGAACATTTTCAGTAACGATAAAGTTCAGACAAGTAAGTGTCGCAATACAAAACATTACAAACCCTTAAAACCAATAATTTTGCTACGTCTTACGATATCTGGAGAGGGAATACAACCAGGACAGAACAGTTGGAACATGTCCACGAGAGGTGAAAAGAACGCACCCCAAGTCTGTGCGCACTCTGCGAAATTTGTCATGACGTAGGCATTGTTGTGCTTCAAGCGACATCTACCGGTGACATCAGAATACTAACTTTCAAAATTATTTCAAGCAATTGGGACATAGGGATTCCCATGGTATTTATCGATATAAAACCTGCTTTTTCACTCCATTTGATAAAAACGTGATCTAAGTGTGTTACAGGTTTGTAGATTAACCAAGTTATAATTTATTTTCGCTGGATGGAACTAGGGTGTGCGGCTTTAACGTATACATTTAAGGCTTTAAGGACACTTGGTATTATGGTAAGTGATCAACATCACATGGCAAACAAAAGCAAGCCCTCAAACTTGATTGACCAATCAATAATTTTTGAAATATTTTGGTAAAGATTATGTTTTTCACATTTCTTTCATGAATAGAGATTTACCAAATTCTAGGGACACCCCATAAGTATTTAACAAAACCATCTATTCAAATACATCGGCAACATACTTTCATTGTAAATTTATATACGCCATTTCTAGGACGTAATGACATTTGACCGGTCCTGTTTTTATAATGTTGCTCTTGTGCTGTTCGAAGGTAATCTTTTTGAAACGTTTGTTTGAATGATTTGGAATTTTGACATGCAGAGTTGCAGATTCAATGCAAAAAAAGATCAAAGTATGTCACAAAAAGACAGATCGCCCGTCGGACTGCAGTGTTTCTACCAAAAATAAATATTTGGGTATGGCACTATGGAGTTAAATGCAACCACAGTAAACAGGGGGTATGGGGGGGGGGGGGGGCTCCCACAGAAAGAAAATAGGTTAAGTTTAGGGTTAGGGTTAAGAAAATCATATATTAATGATAAGAGTAATTTTGTCAAAAGGTTAATTTTAAAAAATAAATCTGCAAAAAATCTGGGTATGGCATCATGTACCCATTTTATCCTCTGGCAGAAACCCTGGACTGGTAGTTGCATTGTTTAACTTGTCCGTCAGAATTTTTATTTGCGTTTGCTGAGTATTTTCTGCACTCCTGTGACTGTGTTACCAAAAAACCCCAAACAAACATTTAAAAAATTAAATAGAGGAGAAACATGAATGTAGATTTTAAGCAATAAGAAAATAATGTGTATTGTGTATAGGCTACAATTTGTTTGAAATATCCTAAGCTTGCGCTGTCGGTTGCCTAATAGAATTTGCAAATGGTTAAAATTTTGGCAAAACCAAATATCTTCAAATGTGAATGAACAGTTACATAATCTATCGGACACTTCAAACAACAAGAAAAACTTTGTCATGAATCCAATGCTTGCTTATTTTACTCAACACACTTATTAATTAATGGCTTGCAGTCCTTGGCTTTTGAAAAACAAAGGCAAGTGAAAAATCGCACACCTCAAAACGCTTAGGCGAGTGAAAAATCGCACTCATCAAAATGCTAAGGCGGGTGAAAACCAAGCATTATTAATTTATGAAGTAATTGGTACATGTAAATGCAGAGACATATGTTGCAAAAATTAACCAATAATGTTCTCTTTTAATTTTATGTTTGGTTCATTAGTGTAGTCTGACTTCTTTTCCCTTTCAGGAATGGAGTTATAATTTATTAAAAAGTTTCAGGAGTAGTACTATAAAATATAATTATGACAGGTATACACTGACGCAGACAATTAGATTTTTTAATTACAATATGTACTATTCAGATAATTTGATGCACACACTTATATACATACATGTATGTAGATACCTTTTCTGTGTTAGATGTTTTTGATGAGGTGCAGCTAAACATATATATATATATATATATAATAGGAATTAACTTGTCTTGAATTTCATTATTATGTACAACGAACATGATTAGGATAGTTGGGATAGCTCTGATTGGTTAATATGCCACAGAGTACTGCGCATCAAATTATGTTCCAGTCACATGATCTGTGACTTTATAACAAACGAAACACAAATTAAAAGGACATTCCTGACTTTGCTGCATTGTAAGATGTTTCCAACTAATAAAATATTTCTGTGGTTAAACTTACATGATAAATGTATTTTCTTGTTTAGAATATCAGTGTCTGTATATTCAATGTGTTTCTGGTTGTCGTAATATCTGTAAGAAGCCTGAACTGGATTTTGTCTTCAAATAACGTCTTTCGTATGAAAAAAAAATATTTTAGGAAATAAAATGACACTTAAAGCAGTACAAATATTAGAATGATCAAAAACACGTTTAATATACAGACACTAATATTTTATGAAGAAAAATATATTAGATATGTAATTACAATCGTTAAAAAGTGTCTGTTAGTCGATCACATCTTAAAAATTGCAGCAAACTCGGGAATGTCCCTTTAAATAGTGGGCAATGATCACTGATTACTGTTACTATCGTGTGTACATATAACATATGCACATTCATTGCGTAAACAAATATTATTCCATCTAAATTTCAATTTTTGTTTTTTAAAGAAAGTATAAAATTACACAATTGCCATTTTCGGGACCTCGTGTACGCTTTGTACACTAACAGTTATGAACTAATCGAGACAATTTTACAGACTTCCCTGATTTCCGTAGCGAGTTCATTTGTGTAGGTACTATTTAATTCAATCCCTTTTATTTTTTTGTCATAACTATATGAACTATTAATGAGTTATCCTTATCAGACGTTGTGATCTATTACCTTACGAAAGTGGACTGTTTCTAATTAATAATAAGTTAAATAGGCAAAGATGTTTTGATCGGGTTGGTACGTCTTCGAAGATGTCTTTTAAACCTGTGTTTTCCGATTTGTATAGCAAACATAAGTACCAGTCATACATTAAAATCTTGCATGGACGCTACCGTTCTCGTAACATTTTTTTTCTTGTATTATCAAACGGATCTTTCTATCAGCTGCATAAGGTAAATAGTGGCAATCAGTATACAACATTATTTTACGTGCGCTCTTTGTTAAGTGTAACGTGCATTATTTTTCACACACACAAGATTGAAATTACGTGCGCAGTACGAAAAGTAAAGTTTGTTTTATTTAACGACGCCACTAGAGCACATTGATTTTTTTTATCTTATCATCGGCTATTGGACGTCAAACATATGGTCATTCTGACACTGTTTTTTAGAGGAAACCTGCTGTCGCCACATAGGCTACTCTTTTTGCGACAGGCAGAAAGGGATCTTTTATTTGCGCTTCCTACAGGCAGGATAGCACAAACCATGGCCTTTGTTGAACCAGTTATGGATCACTGGTCGGTGCAAGTGGTTTTCACCTACCCATTGAGCCTTGCAGAGCACTCACTCAGGGTTTGGAGTCGGTATCTGGATTAAAAATCCCATGCCTCGACTGGGATCCGAACCCAGTACCTACCAGCATGTAGACCGATGGCCTAACCATGATGCCACCGAGGCCGGTTGCACTGTACGAGCGCGATCGCATCCACTCACCTTAAAAGGCAAGGTCTGGGCTTGTGCTCAACATGTATGAAAACCAAGCTTGTTATTCAAACTTTGACCAAAGTAATAAAATTAACAACTGGCAGAGAATAAAATGTTTTTCATGTGGTGTGTTAATTTCAATGAACTTGTACATATAAAGTTTGTTTTGTTATATAAATAACAACTCCACTAGAGCACATTGACTAATTAATCATTGACTATTGGATGTCCCAGCTCTACGTTTATTTTTGGAAAAAAAACCCCCAATAATACTAATATAAAGGTAAAAATAAAAACACACTCCCCTTGCAACCCCCCCCCCCCAACAAACAAACAAACAAACACCCTCTACTGTACAGGACATTTTATTTGCCAATGTTTTTCTCTTTTTTTTGGCCATTAATCATTACATATTATGACATTATACTATCAGTATTATTCATTCAAAAATATTTTGGGCAAGTATAAATAACACGACTTTTAAAAAACATTTTCAACCCCTAATAGAGTCTACAGAAAATGTCTAAGAGAATGCAGTTAAATTTTGTACTTTATGGAAATGAAATACTAATGAAAACACTTTGGTCATTACAGGCTACCAAAGCTTACCGTTACATTATGCTAACTGGGGACAGCCATTTTGTTTCATTTTTGTTGCATCCGGTACTCTAGCTTGGGATGAAGTGACATCCGCTCCTACCAACTCCTGCATGCAGAGTGTAAACAAACGCGGTAATGTACTACACAGCGCTTGCCTTTGATCAACCGGACTTTTAAACCAACATAAATGACTTGATAATATAATAAACTATTTAACTAAATATATTTCAATTTGCATTAACAGAATGTAAAAAAAACATAAACAAAAAACTTCAGGAATCGCGTTCAACTTCAAGTATGATGACCAATTACTAATGTATAAAATAAGCCACAGCCAGTTTGGACGTGAGACTGTTTAATTTTCAGGGTATTGGATCATATGTGTACATGTATATCGAGGGAATTCGGGCAATTTGCCACATATCCACCATTACGTGTAAAATCGAGCCATGGGTACACACTGTAATTCATAAAATTTAAAAAAAATACTTGACCAATTCTAACCAAATTTGTTTGAAATTTATGAATTGGTTATTCCAACGGGGGCCCAAAAGCAGGAAAAATAAACTAATAAAAATGGAATTGGGTTATTTTGAAATTATGTTATATTTAAAACAACAACATTTAAAAGCTGTATTTGTTTTTATAATGGACATTTTGTAATTAGCTACATACTTATGAATTTAATGGCTATAGTAATTTGACAACATGTGTTTAATTGGTTTTTAATAACTGTGGTAAAAATTAAGTCGGTTAAAAAAAAGAAAAGGACTACTTCCACAAATGCAATAACTGAATATTATTAATATATATGTAAAAGTCATTATTGAAGTTGTGAATTTCATTATCGTTAGTGTTGTGTCCTGGTTTTGTTGCCTAGGTAGGTTTACTCTCTAGAGTTGTATATAGAAATTTCATTTAAACTGCAAGAAGAAAGAAATCTTTTATTTAACGACGCACTCAACATATTTTGTTTACGGTTATGGGCTTCATGGGCTGTTCTTTTTGATTAGCAGCAGTGGTTCTTTTATATGCACCATCCCACATACAGGGTAGTACATACCACGGTCTTTGATATACTGTAATTCCTTCACAGCTACAGTTTAAGGGAAGCTTCTTTGACCGGGGTTTCTGCCAGAGGGTAAAACGGGTATGGCGCCATACCCAAATTCTTTAGCAGAATTTTTTTAAAGTTAACCTTTTGAAAAAATTACTGACCCTTATCATTATTGTATGATTATCTTAACCCTAACCCTAAACCTAACCCATTTTTTTTCTGGGGGAGCTCCCCCCCCCCCCCCATACACATACCTCCTATCGACCATAACCAAAAATTTCTTTCTGGCAGAAACATTGTTGACCCATTGAGAACAATAGCCCAGTGGTAAAGTGTTAGCTTCATGAGTGGTTGATCTAAGATCGATCGCCATCAGTGGGTCTGTTCTTGTCCTAGCCAGTGCACTACTGGTATATCAAAGGGATTTCCTCTATATGTCGAAATTACCAAATGTTTGACATCCAATAGTCAATGATTAATACATCAATTTGCTCTAGTGGTGTCGTTAAACAAAACAAACTTTAACATTGAGAAGCAAAAACATGAATTTGAACATCCTGACTACACAGGAAAATGGGTGCTTTGTGGCACTCCATGCATGAATATGATAGGCGGGGTCGACAGTTTACTCAGGTTGCCCTATAGACCCCTGGGCCTCCTGTTGTTCAGCTCTTCTTTTCTCTCTCCCGCCTCTTTCATCCATGCATGAATATGATAGGCGGGGTCGACAGTTTACTCAGGTTGCCCTATAGACCCCTGGGCCTCCTGTTGTTCAGCTCTTCTTTTCTCTCTCCCGCCTCTTTCATCCATGCATGAATATGATAGGCGGGGTCGACAGTTTACTCAGGTTGCCCTATAGACCCCTGGGCCTCCTGTTGTTCAGCTCTTCTTTTCTCTCTCCCGCCTCTTTCATCCATGCATGAATATGATGGGCGGGGTCGACAGTTTACTCAGGTTGCCCTATAGACCCCTGGGCCTCCTGTTGTTCAGCTCTTCTTTTCTCTCTCCCGCCTCTTTCATCCATGCATGAATATGATGGGCGGGGTCGACAGTTTACTCAGGTTGCCCTATAGACCCCTGGGCCTCCTGTTGTCCAGCTCTTCTTTTCTCTCTCCCGCCTCTTTCATCCATGCATGAATATGATGGACGGGGTCGACAGTTTACTCAGGTTGCCCTATAGACCCCTGGGCCTCCTGTTTTTCAGCTCTTCTTTTCTCTCTCCCGCCTCTTTCATCCATGCATGAATATGATAGGCGGGGTCGACAGTTTACTCAGGTTGCCCTATAGACCCCTGGGCCTCCTGTTGTTCAGCTCTTCTTTTCTCTCTCCCACCTCTTTCATGTTCTTGCGGCGGGATGTAGCCCAGTGGTAAAAATTTGCTTGATGCACGGTCTGTCTGGAATCGGTCCCCGTTGGTGGGTCTGTTAGGCTATTTCTCGCTCCAGCCAGTGCACCATGACTAGTATATCAAAGGCAGTGGTATGTGTTATCCTGTCTGTGGGATGGTGCATATAAAAGATCCCTTGGTGTTAATTAACCGAAAAGAGTAGCCCATGAAGTGACGACAGCAGGTTTTCCTCTCTCAATATCTGTGTGGTCCTTAACCATATGTCCAACGCCATATAATGGCAAATAAAATGTGTTGAGTGCGTCGTTAAATAAAACATTTCCTTCCTTCCTTTCATCTTCTTAAGTGTACAGGGTGTCAACTGCTCCACCACCCCCAACTTTCTTGCTGGAACAAATCTTTCCATTCTGGCAAAAACAACGGAGAGACATTCAAGTACATGTATACAAGCTGGTATTTCCATCATTCTACTCAAAATATTAGTTGTAATCTATATATATATAAATGTATCATTATATAGTGATCATTTGGAACCCTAGCTGTTTAGTAGTAATGCAAATGAACTTGTATAAACACCGTTGTTCAGCAGGGGTTCAGAAAGTGCTCGCCAAATGCGGACGAGTTAAAAAATGCAACTTACCAGTAAGTTCTTTTAGGTACATGTGCATTATCTAGACTAGTCAGTTTTGCCAATTTCTCTATATGGAGAGATTTTATACATTTTTATCTTTACTCAGTTCAACATTCCATCTTGAATGTCACGTCCTGGCTCAAAGTTTGAGGTGGTTATTTTAATCATTTAATACAACCAGTCATCATTATACCTTTTATTTATACTTGGAACATTGAGAAGAAGGAGAATTAAAAAGGATTTTTATTTCTGAAAAATAGTTTTTAAATAAAACTAACTTTTATTGTCAAATCAGCCAGGACGTGACATTATATATTTTGAAAAATAATTTAAAGTTGCAAATGAACCCACTACACGTGGATTACAACTAATTTTGAGAGTAGAATGATGGAAATATATGGGGAAAATGTCAGGTTAGCCTATTTTCCCCGAATATCTATATCAATTTTGCCTGAATTTTAGAATAAATGCAAAAATAGGTTTTCATTAAAAAACAATTCATGAACAATTAAATTCCTGTAGGTTGAATTATCTGACAACATAGTGCACATCTTACACTAACCAAATAGTGAACAAAAATTGCTCTTCATGGCACAAATACCATACAATTGCCCATATATATAAATTATTTGTTTGTTTATAGGTGGAGACAGCAGCCCTACCGGTATGAATGGTGACCTTGACGATGGACCCCAGTTGTGGATTCATACACCAGAAGATGAAGACAAGTAAGTACTTTCCTGAAAAAGACATCTTGCGCACACACACACACACACACACACACACACAAGAGAGAGACCTCTTGCAGACACACCTATTTAATCTTACTATAGTGATAAAAACATTTTCAAATTGTGTGTTAAATTTATCTTGTATCACACATATGTGTGATCTATACCTGAACTTGTAAATGGGAATTTCCCTTTTTATTTTTACTGGCGTTTGCTCCTTTTTCTTACTGACGTCATGTCTGATTTACAAATTACATCAAATTATATTTGAAACATTACACGAGATTGCAGCAGAGTATGATTCTTAATATTAAGTAAATCTACGAAATGAGGATTTATTAATATAGATTTAAGAAAGTGTAGTTATGATGTTAAATTAAAAAACGTTTTTGTACAAAAATTAAAGAAGGTATTTAATAAATGCAGAACTTCGCATATGTTGTTTTCACTTCCTATTTATTGCACTTGTTTATTTTACGCAAGAACATACCACTTGACAACTACACAGTCTCTTATATATTCTGGCGCTATATAGATATATAAACTCGTGCAATAAAGAGGAAGGAAAAACAATGTACGTGAAGTTCTGTATATATATATCTCCAGCATACGTTGGAGATTAGTGTTGGGACTTGTGATGCAGAGCTCAAACTTAATGATGACATGGACAACAATTGCTGTTGTGATATGAATTGTGATAGGTTAGGGTATTTCGAATGCCTGGTTTATGCCACTGGATAAACATTTTTGCACTAATCATTTGAGGAGATAATTTTTGTTACGTTTATTTTTTACAGAAAAGTTCTGGTTTGAGAGCATTTTGCCTGCAGCATAAATATCTTGAAATTTTTGTAGATAACAAATTCTGAAATATCCAATAAAATAAATACAGCCAAAATTGATTGCTCTGTGACATACAAGTTCATATGAAGACTATTCAATAAAAAAAATTAAAATGGCAGCCGGCAAAAAATTACATCTTTTTGTTGTATGAGTTCTCACCAAAGTCAATATACATGTATGCTAGTGAAATGGTTTCAGTCTATAAGTGGAATCTGTAATGGGTATTTTTCAGGATTTGTAGCTGGATAAAATATGGAGAAATGTTAAAGAGACAGTCCTGAGTTTGCTGCATTGTAAAATGTTTCCGATTAATAAAATATTTCTACGACTAAATTACATGTTAAATATATCTTTTTGGTTAGAATATCATTGTCTATATATTCAATGTGTTTCTGGTCATATTAATATTTGTAAGAAGCCCAAACTGGATTTTGTCTTCAAATATTTTTGTACGTATGAAAAAACAATATTTTAGGAAATAAAATGATATTTAACCCAGTACAAATATTAGAACAATCAGAAACACATTTGATATACAGCCAGTAATACTTTATGCAGAAAAATATATTTGATATGTAATTTCAGTCATCAAAAAGTGTCTTGTTAATCGAAATCATCTTAAAAATTGCAGCAAACTCCAGAATGTCCCTTTAACAGTAATTAATAGTAGGAGAGTAGTAATTGTAAGTTGAAGTTCAAAAGGGTAAAAGAGAAACAACCATTTGTAAAATATAACATTAAACAAATCCCATTAGAGATGGACCTCCGAATATTGCGGGAATGATCGTTTCGTTCACGTGTTGTTTACGCAAATCTAATTTAGCGTAACCTATTTTCCGTTTGTGCATTAAATTTAGCATATTATTTACATGGACATATCGGGTTACAAAAAAAAGAAAATGGCTTACCTGAATTTATTTTTACATAACCCATTGCAAAATAACATCCCATTGGTCCACACGTAGCAACGGAAGTTTGTTTAATTCTCGATGAACGTAAAAATTTACATCGTCAGGGAACGTCATATCTGATGACATCATTTTATATGGGCAGGTTGTCTTATTGAGCATTATTTTTTATGGACCAAAAATAATTCAAAATAAAGTTTGAAGTTTTAGTGTTATTATTGGCAAGTATGATTTAAATTTAATTATAAGTATTGTCTGTTATTTCTTCTATGTTCATCTGGGTATGAACAAAACAAATCATCTGCAAACGTATATGAGACAGGCTTTGCCAATTCACAGTTTGTGGATGATTTATTGTTTGTTCATACCCCGATGAACGTAAAAGAAATAACAGACGATCGTTGATTATACCAAAACAATGGTGCATGAATGTCCTATCACTGACTTTAATAAACGAATGATTAAAGAAAAAACTGATTACAGTACACTGATATCAACAGGGGACAATATTTCCAAACCTTAGGTAACCAAAACTTAGTTTGCATGATTTTAAAATTATTTTTACTAGGTAACCGAGAGGCAGTTAGCATTAATTTAAAGTTGCTTAACTGTCACGCAAACAGAACAATGGTACACATGAAATATTGTGTTCTGAATTAAGGTATTTCTTCCTGTATTTGTTTTATTATTATTATTATTATGATGATGATGATGTTGTTATTATTATTATTATTATTTATATTTTTTTGACCTGTTCTTTAGTGTAAATGATGAAGCCGAGAAGAAGAGGATGCATAATGTCTGGGAGCGACGTCGGAAAGATAAGATCAAACGTTGGGTATCCCACATTGCAACGCTGCTTCCTCCTGTCATCCAGTTCCAATCCAAACGTGATGTATGTCAGATCTCTCACCTAACAAATTCCATTCATGTTACTATAAAACTTTGTGAGTGTAGTACTTTATTATCCACATAGCAATTATGAATAACAGCCATTGAGATATTTGTCATGAGTCTGATGAGATGTACAGATGTAAGTCAAATACTTAAATTTATATGTATATGTACACACACAGTAAATATTTACTCTCTTTTATTTTAACAATAAAACAGAGGAGTAATTTAAAACCAAATAAAACATACATGTTTTATTGCAGAAAGAATTATACGTTGTTGTTTGTCCAATGTGGAAAGAATTAAGTGGTACATGTATATGCCACTGAAATATAATAATTATGAAGTTGTTGTATAACTTACAACTACAGTAAGCTACTTTAAAAACAAAAGCATACATGTGTTTAGGGGGAAAGATAATGTTTTGCCTCAGAATGAATCATCATTTTGAAAAATTCTTACCTTGTTAAATATTAAAGTCATGATCTCTGAGGTGGAAAACAAACACCTGAAAAAGACCGAAAGACTGAAAATAATCAAACCCTCCAGAAAACCCCAACCTGTTAAAAAATATGTAGCAGATGTTTTTTCTCCCATCCCTAGCCATGCAAGACAGACCCATTCCAAGACGTCAGCCCATGCGGAATAAATCTGTCTTGCATGGGCTGTGACATCATTAAATTTAACATTGGGATTATTACGGCATTGGTAATATATGACGACATATCAATGCGAGTTGGATAGGTTTAGATAGATATTTTGTTAGTAAAACCTTCAATATAAAAGCTATCGTGTTAATTTGTAGTGTTAAATTACATTTAACACATGAAACAGATGCGGCAAATATGATAGTGTAGTTTATTTATGATAAAACGATCAAATAAAGAAGTTACTTTTTCAGCCATCTTTGTTCATGTAAAATAATAGGTTATTTATCAAATGGATGGGAGAGGAAAACTCTCACCATATGCGGTCATGTGGGATAGAAAAAGTACACCCTCAGTGGTGGAAATTTCGACCCTGGGACTCTGCAAGTCTCGTTCTGGGTTGAAATTTAATTTCCACCACCGAGGGTGTACTTTTTCTATCCCATGTGATTGCATATGATGGAGTCTATTAATCCTACCTACATGGATTACAGCCATTCATGTTCAAAAGTGACAGATGTATGGCTTCTATTTAATGCCTGACTTAACCAGGCCCTACCTGACAAACACTCTTTCACTTGTTGGTTTCTCTTTAGAAATCACAGTACAAATATTTTTGATAAATAACTACAAATTAATTGATCCTGGACAAAATATTTAGAAAAACAGCACTTGCAAATAATACCAAATGTTTACCTTTTTTTGCATTTAAATTAGTTATATAGGCAGCTGACAATATCTTTTGAAAGCGAAACTACTCAGATTTATTACAAGTGTATCTAAATTTATATTTTGAATTAGTAAAACAGTAATGGAAAATTGCCATATTATGCAGAATTCTGGGATTTCTTTGTTCCAAATTTACGATATGGTTTCGGTTGATGCTTTGCATACATGTATTCTGAATGGGGGCCACCAGTTTAGACCATTTCGCAACCTAAATCCTAAGACCAATCTTGGAACCCAACAACCAATAGTAAAATTTCTTGATTTTTTTTACGTAACCCACTTTCGTCTACATGTATAGTAAAAGATATTAGATGGAAAATAGTACCAGTAATTTAAATACAGGAAAGTAACAGTATCAGGTACCAAGCATTCTACTTTTTATTTGATTGTTTTTGTCACAGAGCACACTGGAGATCATGGAGAAGGCCTCAGTTTACATTCAGGAGATGCAGGACAAGAATGAAAAGCTGCTAATGGACAAGGGTGGAGCACAAGGTATTTTGTCGTTCTCCTTTTGCGTAAATTAAAACCATCTAATACAGGTCCTAATAATCCTGCCGAAAATCAGCTTAAGTCGCCGAGTTATTAGCAGTAGTAATAAGTCGAAGTTGCCATAAAATTTTGGACCTAATCCGACTTCAAAAATGAAATCACACTACAGACGTCAAGATTCCGACTTGTTTATTGTCCTAGCTCAATCGCCGAATGTCAGTGTTTTTTTGTTGGCGCCAAACTGTATCCTCGAGTAATTGTGAACCTGCCTATTAACGGTAAATGGTTTCTGCACACGCTCATTGTAATGCACAATTGATTTGATGAAATGCTTTACATTGTTCAATTTATTATCAAAATCAACCAACAAATGTTATATGTATGCCAGTTTCCGCTGTGAAGAGATTAAATACATGTCATCGTCTAATGTTGACATTCTTCAGATACACCTGTAACCGGGCTATTGTTTCTCAAAGTGACGCGTGTCGCGCAGTGTGCTGTGACAAGCCAAGCGTTGTTAATGCTCGGCCATATTAATTTCAGTAATGCCAGAAAATATTAATTGATACTTTAATTTTAACATAATGGCACATTATCAACTACTTAATAATCTTACGTTTTTAATGAAACTTACAAATGCTTTGTTTAAACTTTATTACTGGAAGTAGTATTTTTTTATCGAAATATGATTAGAACTGAGTGCAAAATTCAGAATTTTTCCGATTGAACACTGAAACTGGCGAAACATTATGAAATGTACCAATAAATGTTCGCTTCGCCAATTTTTATCAAACTTCACCCCTTTCTTCTGGAATATTGCTTTTTTTGTTGTTTGTGACAAAATATCATGAATTACATGTAGTTCACAACTAATATTCTGTTATTAATCCCCTACTGGTTAAAGCGGAGGAGACTATAACATTCGTCCCTGTCTGTCTGCCAAACTGCCTATAGTTTACTGGACGCTTTTTCAACAATGCTTGAAGATATTGATGTGAAATTTTGTGTATAACTTTATCAAGTAATGTTACAGATCTATCAAGTTTGACTTATGTTTTGATAGTAATTGCTCTTGGACTTGGATATAAGAACATTTGTTGGGCCATGTAAGGGATATGTATTGCTTTAGCAGTACTTTCAGAATGCTGTATTTTCCAATAAGGAACAAAATTCTTGCATGTCCTGGAAATCCTGGAATGTCCTTGAATTTTGTGATTTTAAAATCCAAGCCTAGAATGTCCTGGAAAAAGCATTAAATTTTATTGTGTCCTAGAAATGTCCTTTACATTTAGGCTAGAAATTTGGTGGTTTATTTTTGGGGGCATATTTACTTTTGTTGTCGTCATAAGCTGTCTAAATTCACACAACAATTTTGTTTTAAAAACATTCATTGATTGACCATTTCACGTCTGGGAAAAAAAATGTACTGGAAGGGTTCTGGAACTATTTATCCAGTATCAGTAGTCTACCAACTTTATTTTATCTTAGAAGCCATTTTTCTCCTTCGTCCTCCTAAGAATATGGTATCAGCTTTAACCCCAGCCTGCCCTAATTTTTTAATATCATTATATTGACTCAGTAATAGTTCAGTGTGTGCTATTCAAAACCTGTTGACATCATTATGTCCAATCTTTATCAGTGAACACAGATCACTGTAGTTTTTGAAGAGAGTGATTTATCATAAATTTGCCTAATATTTTCAAACGGAAGGATTGTATGTTAACCCTTATAAGGCTGCATTGTTTTTAGAATTTTTCAAGAATTTGACCTATCATATGTTTTAGATGATATCTCTCTTAATTGTTGGCATATTGAAATGAAATTATACACACATATTCTGTAATGGATTGGCTAAACACCTAATAGCTATAGTTTTAATATGTTGAGGTGACATTAAAAACAGTTAATATTAAAAAAAATGTTTAAAAGTCAGTAGGAACTTGAAATGATTCCAAATTCTTTACAAATTGCGTGGATTTATTTAGTAGTCCTTGCTATCTTCAACCACTTCTTATTTAGTCTCTCACTGTTATCTTTACTATTTAGTAGTCATTGCTATTTTCAACCACTTCATATTTAGTCTCTCAATGTTATCTTTACTATTTAGTCTCTCACTGTTATCTTTACTATTTAGCAAGCTTGCTTTCTTTTCAGTGGATGAAATAAAAAAGTTGAGAAAAGAGCTTGAGGATGTCAAAAGCCAGCGAGATAAATATGCTGATATGTTGAAGCATGCAGGTAAAATAATGGGAAAAATGAGTTGTGGGAATTTATTAATTGGTGTTTAATATAATTTTATTGTTGACATGTCGAAAATTGTCCTAATTACAAGAAACACCTACTGTGCAGTCATCTGGAATTTAACGACATAGTTTCTTTATTGAATGTAGGGAAGGATGTAACCCAGTGCTAAAACGCACACTTGATGTGCGATTGGTCTAGGATCGATCCCTGTCGGTGGGCCCATTGGGATATTTCTCATTCCAGCCAGTGCACCACAACTGGTATATCAAAGGCCGTGGTATGTGCTATCCTGTATGTGGGATGGTGCATATAAAAGATACCTTGCTATAAATGGAAAAATGTAGCGAGTTTCCTTTCTAAGACTATATGTAAAAATTACCAGTTGTTTGACATCCAATAGCCGATAATTAATAAATTAATGTGCTCTAGTGGTGTCGTTAAACAAAACAAACTTTAACTTTTTATTGAATGTAGTGTCAAATAAGAGCACTTGCTACTAAGGGGAAAATGTGGTTTATTTTAGTGGTTTCTGATACTTGTCATAATACCATTATGTAGTCAGTGGTTGTTATTTATAACAACTAAAAAATGTCACAAAAGTACATGTACATGTCATACAGTCGTTTTTTAAACTTTGATTAATGGCATTAGTTACTTTTTTTTTAGAAAGTGTCCATTTTCAAAATCGTTTAATAATAACATGGTGCAAAACAACTCAAACACAAAATAAATTCTGCTATATTTCCTCGCTGATTTTTTATAACTGGTTGATAGAGGCTTCTTTTGTCAATAAAATATATGATGCCTGTATGTACTGGCCTCTGTGTGAAACTACATTTTAAGAATTCCTTATCAATAAGAGTACATGTATGGCAGCAGCAAAATGTTTAGGGAAGGAAGGAAATGTTTCATTTAACGTCACACTCAACACATTTTATTTACGGTTATATGGTGTCTGACATATGGTTATGGACCACACAGATATTGAGAGAGGAAACCCACTGTCTCCACTCCATGGGCTACTCTATTTTGATTAGCAGCAAGGGATCTTTTATATGCACCATCCCACAGACAGGATAGTACATACCACAGCCTTTGTTCATCAGTTGTGGAGCACAAGGCGAGCACTAAGATTTTTAGGGATATGCAGTATTATTTGTATACCAGTTTATTATAATTCAAAGGGTAACTAATACATATTATGATACAACCAAACTACCAAACCACTCAGTAATTTCCATATTTCAAATTTGTATCGGTCGGAAACCCAAATCTATTGGATTCAACTGGTTTTCTTAACTTGTGTTCAATAACAGTATGGTAAAAGGAAGGGCCTGACATTTAGGGGATAATATCACTATCTTTCCTTGTTAACTATAAGGATATATCACAAATTTTTATAAATCCTTGTAGTTAACAAAGAAACATAGTGATATTATCCCTATTCTAATACTACACCTATCTGTAAAACATTTTATTGTGTTTTTATTAAAGAAATACCACAAATGTTTAAAACCTAATTATCTATTCTCCTTACTTATGATATTCAATGAAAACGCTTATAGTAAGTAAAATAATGAAGTAAAAAATTTTTCTTTCCTTTGAAAGTTTTATTAGAATGAGCATTAGTACCCTGAAGTAATTAATCAATTCTCGCTTGATGCACAGTCGGTTTGGGATTGATCCCCGTCAGTGGACCCATTGGGCTATTTCTCGCTCCAGCCAGTGCACCATGAATGGTATATCAAAGGCTGTGGTATGTGCTGTGCTGTCCTGTCTATGGGATGGTGCATATAAAAGATCCATTGCTGCTAATCGAGAAGAGTAGCACATGAAGTGGCGACAGCGGGTTTCCTATCTCAATATCTATGTGGTCCTTAACCGTATGTCAGACGCCATATAACCGTGAATAAAATGTGTTGGAATGTGTCATTAAATAAAACATTTCCTTTTTTAATTTATGAATTTGATATTTTAAATAATAAACTTCACGTAATGTTTTATTTTATTACATGTCTGCCTTAAAATTGGCTGACGGTGTTGTAAATAATATATAGTGATTTGTATCAAGTTACAGAGAATCCATATTGTGGTATAGCGTTCAAGCGCAAAACGCGATATAAAGTCATTATTGTATGTCAGTAAGGGCTAATCGTAAGCCTGCTGATTTGCTGCAAAACATGATTGATCCATATGAAATTGTATTGGGTAAATCCCGTGTTTTTTTTTTTATCAAAACGCGATATACGCCAATTTAAAAAATCACTTTTACTGAAAATGATAAATGGATATATCACATTTTGCACCTAAACTCTTCATATACAAAACTTCTAATAATACCCATCCTAACACAGTTTTTGTGTCTTTCTCTAGACCAAGTTGTGAAATAAGTTATAAGAATATATTAGACAGCAAAAAGCAGTATTAATAATGTAGTGGTGTTGAACAAAAATTCCGTTCCTTTCTTTTCCTTTCAAACTTTATAATTGAATTTATTTTCTGTTTACATAGAATACACTATGGAACACCTTTCTTCAATTCATTAAATACAAATTTTTAAAAGTGTTTAAATTTCTTTAAATTAGTACATATATGCCACATATTAAAACATTTGTATTTTTCCAGGAATTTCTCTGCTGGAAGATCCTTCTCATTGGAAATACTCAAGAAATCAAAACAAGCCCGACAGCACAGCTACGACACTAGATTGTGAATCCAGCAGCCCTTACCTTTCTAATGGAACTACAGTTGTTGCTGACAGTTCATCCTCAAAAGATGAAGAAACCCACTACAAGACAAAGTCTAGAAGAAAAAATCTGGTCAGCTCCCATCTTGAAGCTAAATCAAACAGTCTCCAGCACTCTAACCACTCGCCGGCCCAGGGAATGTCAGGGTCTATGTTGGCTCCAAACTTCATTGCTAACAGTGGTATGCCCATGATGAACTCCATCTTTGGAGGATTGGGACAGCAGGTCATTGCCAATCAGAACCTTTTGATGAATCCAGCTTTCCAGAATGCGTCTATCATGCAAGGCATGCCGAATACAGGAGCGCAAGGTGGTGTCATAATGCATTCAGGACAGGGCATGTTTGCCGACAAGGCTGGCGCGGTGAACAATTTAGGCTTACTTCAGCTGGCCATGCAGGATGCAGGAATAACGCCGACTGCTCCGTCGGATGGGTCTCACCATACAAGTCCCGTAGAGTCGAGTTCTTCAGGCGATGTAACCCAGACTTCCCATTCTGCATCATCCACAGAAATGTCGAGAAGTATATCTGTGATGCATGATGAACACACGACCTCTGCCTTGCAGACTCTGGCCTCTGTTGCGTCGAACACCCAGAATGCCACAGTCGGTACGGCAGTTCCGCCAGCATCAACTGCCGCGACGGTGACACTGGCACAGAACAGCTTGGGCGTGACTAGCACGACGTCCAGCGTTAACTCCATCATGTCGCTGGGACCTCCAGGTTACACGCAGATCATGCAGGCAGGCGGCATGATGATGAACGTGCCAGTCATGCCGGGCCAGCAGCAGAACACTTTTAACATGCTGCCAAATGGAGCTATGGGCAACCTTGTACTTAACCAGCACGGCCAGATTATAATGCTTAATGATCAAGGGATACCAGTTATGGCTGGAATTCCAAACTACCAGGCTGCTGAGGAGCAGCTGTCGAAAACGAATACAGAGAAGTCAAAGTCATCTAAGAAACAGAAGACAGGTGTCTCTGGTGGGTCCCAGCAGAATTTAGCAGATCTTCAGGATTCAGCAGCCAGTCACCCACCTTCTGTCAGTTGTCCATCCTTAGTCCAAGGTCAGCCACCAGGTCTAGGTCAAGGTCAAAGTCAGCAGATGGTGCCGGGTTTGCAACAGATGCACCACGGTCAAGGACAAGTGGCGGGGAATTTGACAGGTCAGCTAGCTCAAGCTGGTGGACTTGGTCAGCAGAATCAGATTTCTGGTTTCCCTCAGCAAATGAATTTGATGCAGGGAAGTGGATTTCAGTCAATCCCAATGCAAGGACAACCACAGGTACCGGTATGTAGCAGTGTACAATGTTTTCTGACAGAGAAAGATATATTTTTGACAAGTTGTTTTTCTAATTTTAATTTTTTAAATTTTATTATTTTGTTTTTTAAACGAATTTGGGAATCCAAGTTCCATAAAAGTATTTATGTAAATAAAAATCACAAGGATCAAATTAGATTGCTGTAACATCAGTCTTTAAAAACATAAAAACAAGCATCTAGTCCAACATCCAACGTTCAAGTGATATATGTTTTAATATTTTGTGGACAACACATAAAAAAGTGATTCAGGTAGAATATGGGGAAAAAACACTGGTTTCAATGATGTATTTCATTTTAATAACTAAAACCAGATTTTTATTCAATTCGTTTCAAGATGGGTGTGAATTAAAAAATATATATATATTTGTGATATTTCCAGGATATTCAAAATACATTTACTGTATATTGAAGTGGACGGGGTCAACGGACAATGGGGGGGTGGGCCTTTATCGTCAGGGTGGGCTCAGGTGCACATCTAAGATTTATTTTATAATGACCAAATGGACAGACTAATAGAATCTATCACCGTTGTGAGGTATAGATACGGCAATTCCAACCCGAAGGACAAAATGTTTTTTGTGATGGCCATGGTTTGCCGAGGCCTTACAAAAACATTTTGTCCCGAGGGTTGGAATTGCCTTATCTATACCTCACAACGGTGATTGATTATTTTTCCTGCCCATTTAATTAATTTTGTAAGCTACGTACTGTTTGTTTATTGTAGAACGATTCGTAAACATTTCACCTACAACAAGGTTCTCACAGGCTTGAAAAGGCCTTGAATTTGAGGTGCAGTCTTGAAAAGGTCTTGAAACTGAAAATTGCCTTGAAAAGGTCTTGAAACTGAAAATTGCCTTGAAAAGGCCTTGAATATTGTAGTTTGGCCTTAAAAATCCCTTGAATTTAGCAGATAATCATATGTAGTGAATTATATATTTTAATAAACTTATTATTAATATTATTTGATATATTTAAAAAAAAAAATCCACAAATAAACAGTTTTTAGCTATGGAAAATTACTTTAAAATCAATGACGAAATTGTTTTGCACGGTATGCAATAAAGAGTTATTTCCCTTTGACAGTCAGTAATTTCCGTGCCGTATCATGCCGAAAGTGTATGCAATTGGTGGCAATGTATTTTTACAACAACATGTACATGTAACTTTTTTGACAGGGTTTGCACGCATCCTAGAAAACCCTGGAATGTGCTAAATTTTATTTTCATCCTGGAAACTGCTTAAAGCTCCTGGAAAAATGAATTAACCCCTTGGAAAGTCCTGGAATTTGTTTGTTTTGTTGGTTTTTTTTTTTTTTTTTTTTTTTTTCATTTAATAATATTATTTGGAAAATATATTTATAAAGAATTGCTTTTGATGTCTGCTTTCCAAACTATATCCTTCACACAACAGTAATTATAAGAGGTCGACTGCCAGTAGGTCAGGTCAAAGGGCTTTACGTGCACATTCAGAGGAAGCTGTTGTAGCGCACATGACTGATTGGTCAACTGTTAAAATATATACACAGTAAGAAGGCGTGGACATAAATGAACACAACTTGTGATTGGTTGAATAAATTATGTAACTGTCAGCAGTCTTGTTTCTGACGTTTGTGAGTTAGTAACTACTGTCAAAGATAAATAATTTAGTAGATAGCTGTAACCAGCGCTTTCCAACATGGTATCCACATGTCAAGACATGTCAATGACATGACCAATTAACTAAATAAACAATCATTTTATGGGTTAGTTTTGAGTGTTTGTGATATAAATTGGTGGTAACAAAGAGTCTACTTCAGTAGATTATTTTTGTGCTGTCAATGAATAATGTGACTGACATTTAGTTACTCACGGAAACGGGTACCGGTATATATATATAATTCCGGTAAATTTCTTATTTGAAACACATGTCACTAATGAGTTATGATTTATGTAATTTTATCATTAGGTACTTTTTAAAACCACAAATAAATAATGATTTAAAGTACATGTACATGTACTAGAGCACTGACCTATAAACGTAATACCGTAAATGTATTAATTAATGTTTAGATGTTTTGTGACTTCTTTTTTAAAAATAATAGATCTGGATAATACCGGTATTTAAACATTACTCTTTTTTTTTTCTTCATAGTTTTGGTTAGAAGATTGAGGGGTTTTTTTAATGTTAAAAAATTGGGATAATATAAAGTAAACATAAAATTTTATTGATTTATTTTTATATAACAACACCCCAGTACATTGTTTATTGATTGTTTATTTGTAAGTGCATTACAAGTTTAAAAAAAAATATGTTGATGGATTATTATTCTATCAATGTTTTAGATCTCATTAATTTGGGCACAACTGGTTTTTTGTCTGTTAGAGCACTCTTAGATCTTATAGTTAATATATAGTAATGTTATTAACAGCTGGTAAAGACGTTGCTGAAATCCGTTTCAAGTTATATCAGTCAAATTAAGTTTATTATTGTAGTGGTATTGAAGTAAAATGTTTTTGAGGTTAGCATATAACATTGTTTATACTCAGTTTGGACTTGCTTGTTTTGGGCAGATATAGTTTTGAGGTTAGCATATAACATTGTTTATACTCAGTTTGGACTTGCTTGTTTTGGGCAGATATAGTTTTGAGGTTAGCATATAACATTGTTTATACTCAGTTTGGACTTGCTTGTTTTGGGCAGATATAGTTTTGAGGTTAGCATATAACATTGTTTATACTTAGTTTGGACTTGCTTGTTTTGGGCAGATATAGTTTTGAGGTTAGCATATAACATTGTTTATACTTAGTTTGGACTTGCTTGTTTTGGGCAGATATAGTTTTGAGGTTAGCATATAACATTGTTTATACTCAGTTTGGACTTGCTTGTTTTGGGCATATCTATTTTTGAGGTTAGCATGTAACATTGTTTATACTCAGTTTGGACTTGCTTGTTTTGGGCAGATATAGTTTTGAGGTTAGTATATAACATTGTTTATACTCAGTTTGGACTTGCTTGTTTTGGGCAGATATAGTTTGGAGGTTAGCATATAACATTGTTTATACTTAGTTTGGACTTGCTTGTTTTGGGCAGATATAGTTTTGAGGTTAGCATATAACATTGTTTATACTCAGTTTGGACTTGCTTGTTTTGGGCAGATATAGTTTTGAGGTTAGCATATAACATTGTTTATACTCAGTTTGGACTTGCTTGTTTTGGGCATATCTATTTTTGAGGTTAGCATGTAACATTGTTTATACTCAGTTTGGACTTGCTTGTTTTGGGCAGATATAGTTTTGAGGTTAGCATGTAACATTGTTTATACTCAGTTTGGACTTGCTTGTTTTGGGCAGATATAGTTTTGAGGTTAGCATATAACATTGTTTATACTCAGTTTGGACTTGCTTGTTTTGGGCATATCTATTTTTGAGGTTAGCATGTAACATTGTTTATACTCAGTTTGGACTTGCTTGTTTTGGGCAGATATAGTTTTGAGGTTAGCATGTAACATTGTTTATACTCAGTTTGGACTTGCTTGTTTTGGGCAGATATAGTTTTGAGGTTAGTATATAACATTGTTTATACTCAGTTTGGACTTGCTTGTTTTGGGCATGTATATTTTGGACACAGTGTTTATCGCCTCGACTTTGGTGCAATCAAAAAGCCCCATCTATATAAAGTTATATAATTCTGAATCGTGACCAAAATTAAATGGATCTTGACCAAAAATAACTGAATGCCTCAAACAATTTCCACATTGTGGTTAGAAATGTATTATGGCTATGGAGTGTTTTGCTGTAAGATCCAGCAGTGAGACACAGATGCATGCACATACACACACAGTCAAAAATATACTACAATATTTTTTTTATTTATGTATTTTTACAACTTTAGCATTCATGTGATATATCTAGATTAGGTGTAGCTTATGTTTGAGACATAACAACTACTGAATAAACAGTTTAATGGGGAGTCGTTAAAAAAAATCCTTTTCATTCAGACTCCTGGAAAAATGTCCAAAAAAAAAAAAAAAAAGTCCTGGAAAATGAATCAAAATGGTGCTTAAAAGTGCTGGAAAATGAAAATATTTTAAGTATATGAACCCTGAAGGAGCCTTGAAAAAAGTTTTTGTTGACTTGAAAAGGCCTTAAAAAGGCCTTGAATTTTAGTGATGAGTGGCTGTATGAATCATGTACAAACAATGAAAGTCATTTAATCATATGCTGAAAAATATAGTCCAACTTATGCAACGACATAAAAATGCAACAACTTAGCAATAAATATAAAGTTGAAAATATTAATTTGTTTAAATATTTTTTAAACAATGATACAATGTGAAATGGCAAATAGAATTTTAAAAACCATGAGATATGATGTTAATCGTCGTAAAACATGAGTTATGACATCACGCGTAAGTAGAAAAAGTCTAGCCCTCGGGTCAGACAGATTTATCTAGACATAGGTTCAGGGTTTTTCTAGCACCGTGCAATATCTGGATAACCCTGTCCAATGGGCAATAATACAATTTATTACCCCAGCGGTCACTCATAACAGGGAAAATATTTTCCATATTTTCTCAGTGAGAAATATTCTGCATTGGTCTAACGAACAATACTACCCCGGTATTGGACAATTTGACGCTTACAAACCAATGACTTTATTGGTACTAAATATGACGTCATCACAATTTGACAAACACACAAAATGACGTCATGTAGTTTAAAGAGTTTGCCTTTACGGGTCTCTGTTTTTGGTGTTAAATTCATAACAAAATGTCATTTTAATGCAGTTCATTACAGATTTGGAAGCAGAATAAAGAGAACTTGTGGTTTTTTAAATTATCTATGAACGTGATTAAATTACAACGTTATAGTAATTCTCAGAACAGTGCGTAAAGTGGTTTACATCGTTTCTATACAGGTTGTCCTTTGTGCATGTGTGTCGAAAATAAAGGCTTTTAGAGAAAAAATAGCTGAGCTAAAGCTCGTGACAACTGAAAATTATTTCACTCGGGACATAAATTTGATAATAACTGGTAACTCATTTATTATCCTCTATTTACAAATTACTCTACAGGCTAATTGCAATGCTTACTACATATACTTACTTTTTCTGACACTCAATAGCCGATGTGTATGTTTGTGGTGCGGTGTCGTTAAACATTCATTCATTCATTTGCTTTATGAAATTACAGAATGCATGCACTTATAGCCTCTTCTCCACTGTTATTTAGTTACAAAGCAGCCTGCTCTTTAAATAGTAGAAGCAATCATAAACAATGAAGATTGATGAACAATGCTTGTCATAGTTTTTGATGAATAAATAAATTAATTAAAGGCTCATTGCTTTTGAAAAAATATAGCATTGTTTTTTTTTCTATAACATTTGGACAGTTAATGCTCAAGTATTGACTTTGAAGGCTCAAATGTAAAAATGTGTTAGAAAATTATTTTGAATAATTAAATTTCCATTACATTCATTACAATTAAACGTGATCTTGTTGGTCCAGTCGTAGCAATGCAAGTTTATTCATTTCTCTTATGCATGTAAAAATAGCATTATCAGGGAATGTCATATCTGATGATGTCACTTGATACTGGCATTTTGTCTTAATGAGTGTTATTGTTTAGAACCAAGAAAATAATTCAAAATAAAACATGAACTTTTAGTGTTATTATTTGTAGGTATGTGACAAATTTAATTATAAATATTGTCTGTCATTTCTTTTACGGTCATCTGGGTATGAACCCCAAAAAAAAAATCTGTAAACTTATGTGTGAACGGCTTCGCTGATTCACAGAGTTTGCGGATGTTTTTTTTGGTTCACACCTCGATCGTAAAAGAAATAACAGACAGTTCTTAAAAGGTTTTTGCTGTAGTCAAAATACTCACGAGGATGCTCACCTGCTGCAGTTTTGAGCCTGTCTACAAAAATTGTAACAAATACAGCTGATGCAAAAAAAACTGCAATTCATGACACAACATGTGTCTTCATTAAGTTTGAGCCCTGCCTACCAGTCGTAGTTCAAAATCTACTGTTTTGCAATAAATATTCCTTTCGTTTCACTGCAATGAAACCTTTTTATAAATTTTTGTTGACAATTGGTGCTGATCAGTTTATAATTTGCTTTATTGAATTGTTTTCTGAAAAGTGTTCTGATTTTTGTTTTCAGGGTACGATATCAGGTGGTCAACAACAGCAGGTCAACCAGAACATGCTGCAGACTCTGATGCCAGGTATGGTTGGGCAGCAGCCACATGCGTCTGCCGCAGGTCCACAGATATCAGCTGGTCCTGTTTCTGCGGCCACCCAGGGAGTCGTTCCGGTCAGTCAGGCAGGGAACGGAAACCTGCTGGCCTTGAACACTGTGCCCAGTCAGCCGAATCAGCTCCCGACAGCACTGATACTTCCAAATGGCCAGATCATCCCCGTTGTGACAAACCCACAGCCTCTAGGGGGACAGCAGAATGCCATCAGTTCCAGTGTGCATATGGTTCCAGGGCAGGGTCCTCAGATACAGCTTCAACAGATGCCAGGGCAGGCTGGGCCTGGAGTCCTCATTGACCCTAACAATCCAATGAGTGCTCAAGTTGTTGTTGGACCTTCAGGGGTCCAGTTAGCTCCAAACCAGCAACAGTTTCAGCAGCAACAGCATAATCTACAACAACAGCAGCAGCAGCAGCTTCAGCAACAGATGGCGTTGATGCAGCAACAGATGAACATGAGTCTGATGATGACATCAACGGGAGCCCAGGGGACGCTGTCCTCTTCTACAACAACAGTAGCATCAACTAACTTAGCGACATCGTCGTCAACGCCAAGCTGTTCTGTTCAATCAAGTGTTATCCCAAAAGTTGGAAATTCGGCCAGTTTGAATAAATCTGGAACTAATTCTCAGAAAGCGGGTAAAAACCACCAGGCTGACTTGCTGGTAAATGAAAGTGATGTCATGAAGTCTGTTTCAGTGGCTGGAAAGAGTCATACTCTGTCACAGTCAGTGGATTCTGTAGGTTTGAGCACTGCTCCATTTGGACAGACAGGTATGGGTTCAACAGTTGGACTGTCTGCTTCAGGAATGAATCCGGCTATGTTGCAAAGTGGGGCTGTGTTAAATCCTGCTATGGGGCAAACAGGACCAGGTGTGAATGCCTCCATAGGACAGAATGGCACAATGTTTAACCAAGTTGTGGGACAGACTGGGGCAGCAATGAATCCAGTGTTGAGTCAGACAGCACCAGGTGTTAACCCTGCAATGGGGCAGAGTGGAGCCATTCTTCTAAACCTTCCTGTGAATGGTCAGCAGATGAATGTTCTTGTCGATCCTGTTACCATGCAAGTTCTGGGAACTTTGCCACCCCCTCAACAGCAGCAGCAACAGCCCACACCCTCTGTCCCTGCTCCTGCACCACCACCTACTCCTTCCAACATCCCTGCGACAACTCCCTTGCCAAAACGATCCAGTAAGAAGGGACACCGAGCAATCTGTCCTAAACCTAAGCCAGGTGCAGCAGCGGAAAAAGATTCTTCTGTGTCTGAAAATCTCCCCCAAAATGATGGAGCACAAACAAACTGGGAAGCACCGAACCCGTCTGGCACTGAGGCATCAGCAAGTGGAGCCAAAGAACAAGTGAGTTCAGGAGAGAACAATGACAATCTGACTAGCACTGACCCCACTGATATTCTGGCCAAAGCAGCTGAATCAATATTTCTAGCATCGGAGATTTCCCCGCCAAGTGGAAGTTTTTACAACCCAGCCAATGAAGACAATCCTCTGCATATTGACACAAGTGTGGGTGATGGGGAGGAGGATGTATTGGGTTCACCCAGTAAGAATGTCCATTCTGTACAGACCTCGGAAGCTGTCAAAGTGGCGGAGTTCGTGAAGAGTTCCACTGAATGTGTCACACAGCCTCTTCCGCACGTTTCAGTTGGCAGTGAGCTGCAAAAGGTAGGCATATATATATCAGGATTGTTTTCAGAGGGTACAATTTCGGACTCTTAAAACCTTTGACATTGATGGATATATTTTTTATAATTGTCAGATAAATGATGGTAAGAGAACTGCTGTTTAAAATTTGTAAAAAGGCATGAAATGCAGTGGACAGTTTCAAAACATTTGAAGCCCATAATATCCTATGGTCTGTTTTGTTTTTATTTTATACACACAAAATATTTCTTGGCAGTAAGACTTACCATATTGAAATGTTTACAACCAGAACTTGTGTTAAATTTCTGTGTGGAACAAGTAAGAGTAGTACACAACTTTCATTTTTGTTTTTTTAAATATAGTTTTTTGATAGCAACATACATGTAATTGGAATGATATGAAGTTAAATAGTGTGAACATAATATAGCAAAATCAATCTTTTTACATTTTGTCTCAATTTTAAAAATTGTTTTAACTCGTTCCGTCCCATTCTCGAATGTAAACAAGACTTGCAAAACTAACTAACAAGACTAACTAAGTCGAGCTGTTAACATTCACAGAGTTATCTATCTTGATTCTGTGAACACTAGAACATCGTTAAATAACAATTGAACACATTCATTGTATTTGTTTGACTGGTTTTCTTATTTAAGTTGTTACCACAATATCGAGAAGAAAATTAGAACTAGTCTAAATCTGTGCAAATGTTATTGATGACACAACATGCACATGGGTTACATTTTCTTGATATATCTTGACTTCTTGATACATTTTTTCTCGTTCCAGCCAGTGCACCACGACTGGTATATGAAAGGCTGTGGTATGTGCTATCCTCTCTATGGGATGGTGCATATAAAAGATCCCTTGCTACTAATCGAAAAGAGTAGCCCATAAATTGGCGACAGTGGGTTTCCTCTCTCAATATCTGTGTGGTCCGTAACCATATGTCCAACGCCATATAACTGTAAATAAAATGTGTTAAGTGCATCGTTAAATAAAACATTTCCTTCCATTATGATAAATTTGTAAAATATTTCTTTTAAAGCATGTTGGATATTACTATTTAATGAAAGTTGAAGGTTTTTAAAGGATATATTCGCCAAAAATAACTGATTATACAGACTTTGAAGAAGATGGCAATTGGGATTACTTTGTTTTGGAGTGAGAATTAAAACAGTGACATCAGCGATCGTAGGGTTTTTAGGAAATATTTTACAAATATTAATTAAAAACTTCTGTAAAATTTATTAGGGTAATTAGACTCTCTAAGATGTTCCCTAAAATATTACACCCATTAATATAGTGTTACGTGAGTTGTTTTTGTACAACTTGAGGTTGAAAAATATAGGTTCAAGTTGACAGATTTCACATTGAAAACTTGGTTCAGTGATGATGTTTTCTGATTGTAAAGACTGGCGTCGGTGGCGTCGTGGCAGGCCATCGGTCTACAGGCTGGTAGGTACTGGGTTCAGATCCCAGTCGAGGCATGGAATTTTTAATCCAGATACCGACTCCAAACCCTGAGTGAGTGCTCTGCAAGGCTCAATGGGTAGGTGTAAACCACTTGCACCGACCAGTGATCCATAACTGGTTCAACAAAGGCCATGGTTTGTGCTATCCTGCCTGTGGGAAGCGCAAATAAAAGATCCCTTGCTGCCAATCAGAAGAGTAGCCCATGTAGTGGCGACAGTGGGTTTCCTCTCAAAATCTGTGTGGTCCTTAACCATATGTCTGACGCCATATAACCGTAAATAAAATGTGTTGAGTGTGTCATTAAATAAAACATTTCTTTCTTTCTTTCTGATTGTAAAGCTGGATGCATAAGAGTTAAAAGCTTAGTTTTTCTTTCTTTCTTATATTAAAACCAAGATCGGACATAGCCAATCCTGGGTGTTGGTTTTCAATGTAGTCTGCATCAAAAGGGAATCTAGGGGTGGGACGTAGCCCAGTGGTAACGTGCCCGCTCGTTGCGCGGTCGGTCTGGGATCGATCCCCATCGGTGGGCCCATTGGTCTGTTTGTCGTTCCAGCCAGTGCACCACGATGGTATATCAAAGACTGTGGTATATACTACCCTGTCTGTGAGATGGTGAATATAATTATAAAAGATCCCTTGCTGCTAATCAAAAAGAGTAGCCCATGAAGTAATGATAGTGGGTTTTCTCTCTCAATATCTGTGTGGTCCTTAACCATATGTCTGATGCCATATAACCGTAAAATAAAATGTGTTGAGTGCATCGTTAAATAAAACATTTCCTTCCTTCAAAAGGGAATCAATGAATTGGCAAGTAACTAATATGTACATGTATCAAACCATTTTACTGAGAGAATAATGAATAGATGTCTGACATAGCACCTAGTCCAAAACTGGTTGTAATAGACCATTGGGGCAGTTGTCCATAGGATTTATTTTGACTTGCCAAGTTGTTTTTAACAAATATGCTCCAAAAAACATAAACTTTAAAAACGAAAGACAATATATTTGTATTGGATTTTGTATTGTAACACACTGAATTATTGATATACACAATGTTAAACATGATGCTGCCATAAAAAGAGTGACAAACTACAGGTCACTGTTTGTATTATATCTGTCTAATTGTCACTTACCCTCTTTTTATCTGTATGCATCTGTTGGGGTGTGTTAAGATTATTATTTTCTTACATATATATCTTATGATGTGGATGTTTGTGAAAATAATAAAAACAATGAGATGATCTGTTTATTTTCATTAAAATCATTTCAGGGAGCAGCAGTTACTGCAGTGACAAAAACACATCTGGATCCAGCCCCTGTTATACCAGAATCTGTTCCTTCTACACCAAAGAAAAGTAAAGCTCGCTCAAAATCTTCGTCTAAGGATACCTCCACATCAGACAATGCAAAGTCAGGTGGAAAGAAATCATCCAGTAAGAAAAAGAAAGAGCCAGTTCCTGCGACTGAACCCGACACAATAATGAGCTTACCTGAGAGTATAACCTTTAGTGAGAGTCAGCTGAGTGACGTGCTAGACCAGGTGGAGAACTTTGTTGCTTCTACAGTTGAATCACCCGTGAAAAAAAGCAGAAAAGGCAAGGCCTCTGATGAGGAACCATCTAGCAAAAAGCGAAAAAGGAACTCTGCTAAAGAGAAGGACGTGTCCGTGAAAAAACCTAAGGATGCTAAGTCAGGTAGTTCTTCTAAACTCTCTGTGTATGACTTCCAAGACAGTCCTCCTGAAGTTCCTTCAGCTACTCCACCAAAACGGACAGGTGGTAGTGGGTCTAGCATCCTTCACACCACCTCTGATACTGCGAGTACTCATCTTTTAAAACCTACAAGTGATGTGAGCAAAAGTGTTCAAAAGAAATCTAGCACTCCCGATGAAAATATTGATGTGATTGAGAACATTTTGTCTCATTTGAAAAGGGAGCAAGAGAAAGCATCAAAATTGGAACAGGAGGGAAAGACAAAATCTGGTAGCAAGAAAAAGAAAAAGAGCAGCAAAGACAAAGATAAGGAAACGATTGCCATTCCACCAGCTGCTCCACCTGTGTGTACAAGTTCATCGTCACCGGATAACCCGACTGTTGTTTCTCAAACGGTTCCCGTGGCACAAAAAACAGACTTAATGGAGAATGATGTCTCTAGCTCAATGCTGTCTCCCCCATCAAATAACTCCACACAGTCAGCAGATGTCGTGACTGCTGCAATATCATCCAGTGGAATGGACTCCTTGATGGAGCTTGCTGCACCGTCTCCACCCCTGACAGCAGTGCCTTCCATTGCTGTGTCTTCCCCAACCCCAATAACAACCTCAGTGCTTACACCTTCGCCAGGACTTGTTCAAACCTCTCCCATGCTTGTTCCGTCTCCGGAACTCACAATACCTTCCCCGCCTCACAGTTCATCCCCAGGCCAGCTTCTAATACAGTCGCCTGAGTTCCAGAGCGTGGGGCTTAATCAGTCTCCGCAGTCGATTCAGAATTCACCGTCACAATCAATGTTACCGTCGTCTGTCTCGGGGTCAAGTCCAGCGTCTGGGTCTTCCACGCCAAGATACCAGTCCAATTTTGAATCCCACCTCCAGCAGCAGTCTCAGCCGTCGGTGAAACTGAACCACATGTCTCATGTTCCTACTGTTAAACCACACGACCAGCTGTTTCCACACACACCTACGTCGGCCAGTCAAGAACTGCGTCAGCAGCAGCTGACTCCAAGTGTCGAACAAACCAATCAGAACATCAAGAGCCCGAGTCATCAAAATTATCTTCCTAGTACTCAGATGAACTCTATCTCACAACTTTCTACCTCTCCATCTCATTCAAACCAGAAAAAACAGTCCATGACACACGTGCCTCTCCATGGAAGTGAAACAAATTCGATTGAGCCAAACCCCCAGATGTCAGCTGGTGGTGGCCTTAATGATCAAATGCTGAGATCTCATGCATCGCCACATCAACAGACACAGTTACCACAACACTCGCTCTCTCAGATGCCGCAAAGATCAGTGTCTTTCCAGGCTGGTCTCAATACCAGTTCAGCAGTCCCAAAATCTGCTCCTATTCCATCACCAGGAAGAACAAACCAGGAGACTGTGCAACCAAGGGTAGAAAATTCTAACTTAACCAGATTAGAAACAACTCAGCCAAGAAATATGGGAGACAACTCGGGGTCTATAACCAGAATTGACAGATTGGACCCAACACAGAACATAACAATGGGAGATAACTCGGGGAATATTCCCATGATGGATACAGTTCAGAATAGAACTAGGGTTGACAACTCTAGAACAAATTCATCTGCCTGCTCCAACTATCAACCGCCTCAAAGCATGCCTGGCTTCTCGAATGCCAACAGCATGTTGTCGCCCAAAGAACAGTCATTTGGCTCCCCTCCCCAGCTTTCATCTACCATGAAGCTGACTCACCTGCCAGCCTCTGGGCATCAGCCTGGTAAACCTGCTGCCAGTATTGTCACATCAGATGCCGTTCAGAGATCAAGAAGTGGAATTTTCTCAGCGGAAAACTTTGTTGAGCCTAGCAGGAATGGGAGCAACCATTCACAGACTCATGCAGGCAATATGTCAAGGAACAGTAATAACAATTACGGCCGAATGAACAACAGTGACCCCGCCAATGATAGTTTCAACTTCACAAGTATCGGTCTTAATCTGACATCGAACAGTGCAGCTAATAATTTACCAAACAACAGCTCTTCCAGTGGATCGACTCCATTTTCGTTTAGCCTAACCCCTGTGACGGCAACCACGACTACAGCCACAACCTCCTGTTCACAAGCCAGACCAAGCTCTGGTCCTTCTTCCCAGGTCGGACATCATCAGTTTCCTTTCTATCCATTACATCCTTCAGTGTCACAGCCGGCTGGAAGTAGCACCACTAGCAACACAAGCAGTGATTCCCAAGCTGGACAGCCACATCCTACTGTGCATATGTTAGGACTGGGCATGGATCTGAGAATGGAGAATTCCTCTCAAAACATGAGACCGGGATCCAAGAACCAGATGTCAGGACAGACGTCGTTTGGGTTTGGAATGGGAGACATGGGTGGGCCTGAGTCAGCCATGCACGACAGGCTTGGTATTCAAGACAAAGGGTCTGCAAACAGTTTCAACAGTGGAGGAAACCAGAAACGTCATTCTGAAATAGCGCCAAACAGAACAGTGCAAAGCTCCCAACACATGGACACCGGTTCTGTTCAGAGACCACCGCCAGGGAATAATCCTTCCAATTACTTTTCCCCTTCTTTTCACAGTTCTTCGACATCACTGAACACTCCTCCACTTCACCATCCCCCGATTCAAACCCAGAGTTCTGAAGGCTCTCAAGTGAATTCTAGGATAGCAGATAATTCACGAATCAATGCTAAAACACGACTGCCCGAGAATCCTAACATACACCAGGATAACACGCGCTTGCAGCAGGATAATTCTCATATGCCAGAAGCGTCAAGATTGGTCCACATGAGACCTAATTTTCCATCTAATTTTCCAGGACCTGCTCAAAGTTCCATGCTGTTTGGAAGTAACAGATTTGAAAATGATGTCCCTTTCAACAGGGAGTGTAGCAATCCGCAGCAGTACCAGCAGTCAGGGAATGCATCATCTGGTAAATCTGTTGGTCCTCCTCAAGCTAAGCAGAAATCAGCCTCACACTCTGGTCATGCCCTTGGCCATCCACCGTCGGCACCCCATAATGTAAATACAAACTCTGCACGGAGTCATAACTCTAACCCAAGCATGTCCAGTTCCCAGAGCTCAAGTCATCCTGTACCACAGCCTCAGCAGCAGAGTACACCACAGCCTCAAGGCAGGTCGACAAAGTCGAGAAAACAAAGTAAAAAGAGCTCCAAACAAACCTTCAACATGGAAATGGACACAAATCTTTCGCACTCGATATTTGACAGCAACCAGGGAATTCCACCATACTTTCAGATCCCCAGCCTGCCTCCATCCCCTTCTAGAAATTTGCCAAATGAGGGTCCATTTTTGCCTGGAAATTTTTTCAGTTCAAGTGGACGGCCTCTATCTAATGCCAGTGCCAGTATTCCAAAGAATTCTGATTTGGGAACACCATTCAATTCCCTGTTTTCCCCATCAAGACCACAGAATGGGTTAGGTTTGAATTTCCAGCCGACCTTTGGCATGAATCCTGGAAATCCAGTGAACACTTCTCAGATGCCTCCTTCCGGAGGACTAGCAGTAACTCCACACATGTCAAACTTCAGCCTTGGAAATCTGAATTTTCTCTCTGATGTGAATGTTTCGCAGTGCGACTCACTAAACATATCTCCGATAAAGTTCCATACTAACCCAATGTTGCCCCATCAACCCGGAGGAGACCCAAATTGTCCCCTCCAACACCCACACCAAGGTCCTGGACTGTACCACAACCGTGGTCATCCAGGACAGTCCCCTCTTATGCACAACAGTATGAGTATCAACAGTCTCCTGGGTCACAATCCACATGGATTTGACACCAGGGCAATGGGTCAGCCGATTAATTCGTCTGTGGGACCTCCATTTCACGGACCTGGCCACCCTGGGACGTTTGCCATGCCACCACTGAATTTCTCTATGCACGAACACTGATAGGTGTTTTTCTGACAGGGTACCTGTGCTGTTGCTGTGTTCTACATGTTTCTGCCTTAATTCTGAAGAACCTTTGTGGTCTCTTGTGTTACCTGAACTTGTGGTAGAAGTATGATTCTGTGATACATCATATCATGTTTGTTGTGTGTTCACCTTGACTGTTGCAGTAGCAAGTTTATTAATCGTTTGATGCGATGACATATATTATATATATATATATATATTTACATCATAATTTTAATACTTCTAGTATGGATATGTTATTGATGATCATTTAATCTTGTGGACACCATTTTGTAATGTTTTATACATGTAACTATGAAATTTAATATTTGACTTTGTGATGTTTTAGATATAATAACATGTGCGGGGTGGGAATTCTTTTTCATCCTTCATCGTTCATAAAATACATTTGTTTTAAATTAAACTTTTTATATTAGCATTTTTTTCTTACATACCAGCCCAAAATAATTATGTAGATTGTATCAATCCATTCTCCAATACATTTATATATTATTATTATAACATGGGAAAATTAAGTTAAAGGTAGTTTTTAAAAGTTAAAGTTTGTTTTGTTTAACGACACCACTAGTGCACATTGATTTATTAATTACCGGCTATTGGATGTCAAACATTTGGTAATTTTCACAGTCTTAGAGAGGAAACCTGCTACATTTTTCTATTAGTAGCAAGGGAATCTTTTATATGTACCATCCCACAGACAGGATAGTACATACCACGACCATTGATATACCAGTCATGGAGTACCGACTGGAACGAAAAATAGCCAAATGGGCCCACCGACAGTGATTGGTACCAGACCGATCATGCATCAAGCAAGTGCTTTACCACTGGGTGATGTCCCGCCACAGGTCATGTTGATTGATGAAAAGAAAAACTGTCATTTTAGTTCTGAATTATCCAAGATATAAAATTACTTTGACCAGTAAATTTGGTTTAGAAAATCATCTTGATAGATTTGGTTTGCAGTTTTTTGAGACTATCAACTGATCAAATAAGGTAAAAAGTACACTAGTCATATGAAGCCAGCCAAAATGTTGAACCATACTGATATGTTGTAATGGCACAATCTGAACATAATGTTTAACCTTTAATACTCCTATGGCTAATTTTTCAAATGTTTTTAAAATGTAAAATGTTTCCGACCAATAGAGCCTTTTCGATGACATCACATGCAAAATAAATACATTTTTTATGCTTGTAGTAGCCCAATCCAGATTTTACCTCCCAATAATTTTTTAAGTACGAAAAAATATATATCGCAAATTAAAGTAAAAACTGAGTGCTACAAACGTTAGGACACGACTGCAAACACATTCGATGTACAAACACTGGTATTCTACATAAGAAAATGTATTTAGTATGAAATAGTAGTCGCCAACAAGGCTCTGTTATCACAAACACCTTGCAATGGCTGCAAACTCAGGACAGTCCCTTTAAGAATAAATATAATTTTTAATTATTCAAACTAAAGAAAAAAACTCGTACTTTTTTTTTTGGGGGGGGGGGTAATTTTAATATATTTAATAAAAAATTCTTTAATATTTAATAATATTTCGACAATGTTTCCCTCAATTTAAAAGGATTAATTTTGTTCCATTGGTGTATTGTATATGCAAGAACAATAGGTTTCTGGCAATGAATTTAGTAATTGCAACAATTAATCACGACTCATACTGGAACTAATATTTGTTGTCATTTCAGAAATATGGAACATTGTGTATGAAAATTATTGGCAGTAACCATGATGTATAATAGTTTATTAGCCCAAAATTAATTATTTGTACTGTAGTTTATTTTATTTAGTTACTATTTAAACCTGTTTATATAAAAAATAACAGTTGACTGTTTTGGTTACTGACAGCTTATAGGGGAATGAGAGAGGAAGAAACAAAACAAAAACTACCCCCCCCCCCCCCCTCCTCCTCCAACATCCTGCTGTTATCATATAAGTAGCTATTATTTAGTAGCCAGGTTAGCACATACCATGACATTTTATACACTTAAATGATTACACTTGGGTGTTAGTCGTACTGATTTTATGAAACTCGTGTCAGGATTCATGTATTACCCTCACTCTCTCGGGCAATACAAAAATCCTGACACTCAGTACTACACACAAGCTCGTATAATAATCTCTATTTATTATTGTTTTTTTTTTAAATGTATGTAGACCCCCAAGTAAAATTTTGTAGCTGATGAAGTAACTGACTGTTGAGGTAATGTGTGCCTTGTTATTTTATATCTCGTGTGTCTGGTGATAAATACACAAAAGAAAACTTGTTTTGAAGATATGGAATCCAGGCCATCACTTGGTCAGTAGACCGTCAATACAGGCGCTGGGGGTGGGGAGATGGAGGGCTGGGTGGTTCTAACACCCCAATAATTCGGAATAAAAAATATTATTTGAGATGAATTTTACTTGTAGAATGCAGGAAATTGCATTTCAGAACATCTAGTTTTATAATGTTTTTATGGGGAGCACACCAAACCCATCTAAAACATTTGCTTTGCGTCCTCGATCTCAGTCAGTCCACCCCCTCCCCCATGCCTACTTGCTTCAGCCGAGCCTGCATTATCAGTTGGGCAGTTACACGGTCATTGGCGTTGTATTTTAAAATGATTTTTTTTTTTTTTACACATTTTTTTAATACTTTTATTAGTCCCCTTCTGGTCCATCCGGAGAGGACTACAGGTTTTATCTCCATCATTCTCCACATATTGATATATTGAGCTAACATGTTGTGTACAGTTTTATAATGTACTGCTACAGATCAAGTTTGACTTTAATTTTACTCATTTTTGACAGAGTTATGGCCCTGTAACTTAGGAGATATGAAAATTAATTTTTCGGGCATTTTGTTTTGCGATGACTCAAGATACTGAGGTGAAATTTTGTATTCAGCTTTATCATGTTCTGGTCCAGATCAAGTTTTATCTTTCACGGCAATTTACCCATTTTTTATGAACCTTGAATTTAGAAGATACAAATATGTATTGGGCTCGGTAGGGGACATGTATTGATTTAGTAATGAATAGCAGTAATTGATCTGTTATGCACTTTTCCAATGAGAGGTGAGATTTAGCTATGTCGGTTGAGTGTTTGCTGCCAAAACATTTCCTGCCAGTGCACCACAACTAGTATACCAAAGGCTGTGGTATGTGCTGTCCTGTCTGTGGGATGGTGCATATAAAAGATCCCTTGCTACCATTGGGAAAATGTAGTGGGTGTCCTCTCTAAGACAAATGTCAAAGTAACCAAATATTTGACATCCAATAGCCGATTAATATATTGATGTGCTCTGGTGTTGTTGTTAAACAAAAAGAAACTTTATATCAAAAGTGGTTAACACCAAATCCAAAAATTCAAATTAACAGCTCAAGTTAGATTTTGCCTTCAATAATTGTGTACATGTAGAAACAGAATCCTGTTTAAGCTACTATAAATATTAGGAATACCAGAAGCACATTGTGTACACACATTCATATTCTATAGGAAGAATATTCATTTTTACTCATTAAAACCGTGTTAGCCATGACCATGTTTAAATATATGTGAAGTCAGGAATGCTCCTTTAAGAGTCATAACTGTTATTTCTTAATGAAGTACAATGATGAAGAGAGCACTTTAAAATATAGATCTAGCGGTGGTATAACCTGTTCATTAAAATTATACTGATGAAATGTATGAAAATGTATTTCTAACCGACACTAAAACTGAAGTGCCTACAGAAAACAAAGAGTTAATCACAGAAGTAAGTTATTTAATCTAGATTCCAAACATCTTTCTTAATTATGAAAAAAACCCATTGGTTAATCAAAGTTCCCTGAAATACTTTTGATAGAATGTTGCATTGATTCTGTTAGTTGGCATTTTTTTTTTATATTTCTATCAATGTCACACAAAAATTATTTATACTTCACTAAGTCAAAATGGGTTAATTACGGAATTTGTTAGGCATGACATTAATGCAGCTCCCCCTGCCTCCTACAAAACTGTATTACTTTACTTCCTATTGTGAATGACTTTAAAGGAATACAAGGTCAACGTTTCAAATCTCAATTGGCACTAAAATTAGTATTTTAAAATATGCCCTGCATCACTCCTTCAGTGAAGTGTGTACCTCTGGTCTACGATTCAGGGGCGAATGAAGATATATTTGTTTTTGTTTTTATTAATTCATTTCTTTGTTTCTTTCTTTTATTCAATCATTCCTTTAATGTTTGATAGGATTTAGTTCAGGCGGTAAGACGCTCATCCGAGGTGCTTGGCTCGTAGGATCGAACCCCCTGTGTGGACCCATCTACTTATTTTTATCTCGTCCCAAGCAGTGACCCACAAGTGGTATATCAAAAGCCAGTGGTATGTGCTGTAATGTCTGTGAAAAGTGCATATACAAGACCTCTTGCTGCTAAGGGAGAAATATAGTGGGTTTCTGCTAAAGACTACGTCAGTACTATCATGTTTGACATGAATGACCGATGATTAATAAATCAGTGTGTTCTAGTGGTTTCATTAATCAAATTTTAACTTTGAGATGAGTTTAGTCTGTTTTTAGAGGGCATTTCTCCATTTTAACGTGACAGACTAGACTGGAGGGGTGTGACGTAGCTCTGTGATAAAGCGTTCGCTTGATGCGCGGTTGATCTGGGATTGATCCCCGTTGGTGTACCCATTGGGCTATTTCTTGCTCCAGCCAGTGCACCACGACTGGTATATCAACGGCCATGGTATGTGTTACATCTGGGGATACTGCATATCCTTTGCTGCTAATCGAAAAGAGTAGCCCATGAAGTGGTAACAGCGGATTTCTCTCTCAATATCTCTGTGGTCCGTAACCATATTATGTCCGACGCTATATAACCTTAAATAAAATGTGTTGTGTGCGTCGTTAAATAAAACATTTGAATTGACTAGACTTGTTTCATTTTAATGCAACTTTATTTAGATATGATAGAGGTTTGTAGATCAGCCAAACTTAGTGTCTATTTTCATGGGTTCAAATCTTGAAATACACTGCTAACAGGAACGTGACATGTAAAAACCGTGTACTTGTAAAGTGGATCTTTGACCCTTACCGCATATGGGGTTATCTATGATAAAGTTATGTGACCCGCTTGTGTTATCGTGTAATTCTCGTTTTACCATCAGTTGCTCAAATGAATGTTGGGACAAGCGCTGTATCACCGTTTTGATTTTAGTATGTTAAATATTTGTTGAACTGCATAATATATATATATATACAGGTGTTTACATATATATATTTTTACTAACTCTGATTCCCTAATTATGTTGTACAAACGTAGTTCTCTTTTTCTTTTTAGTCATGACATTCGCTTTAACCAATCTGTTCGTACATTATGTACTCTTGTTTTTATAAATGTGATTTGTTTTTTTTGTTTTTTTAATAAAAAGAACTACATTTTAGAGTGAAAATCCCCTTGGCACACACTCCCCACCACCCGCCCATATAGATTGATATTTGTATATTTTGTACACGTGTATATTATTAAAAGTGCTTTTTGTATATTTTGAGTGACTGTTTTCACTAAGCTGTTAAATGTGCAGTGTGATAAAATGGTTAGTCTGGACATGCAGTAGACCTGCTACAAAGGACATATTTTGTAACAACCACTTGTTTATGAAATATGTCGAATTATTTCCTTAACCTGTTTCAAAATGTGGTTGGACATCTTATGAAAACGCCAGTTGCCTTTTTCTTGCACCTCACGCTAAATATGCCATTATTTTAAATAAGACTATATTCTTTGGGTCATTTTTATTGTGTGTGTGTGTGTGTGTGTGTGTGTGTGTGTGTGTGTGAGAGAGAGAGACAGACAGACCGAGAGAGATTGGTGTTGTCAATGGACGGATGAAAACGCCGGAACGGGGGGTTTGGGTTAAGAGACTGATCTGAAGTGTGTGTGTGTGGGGGGGGGGGGGGGGGGGGGGGGGGGGGTTGGTGGTGATTAGGACTTTGCAAATGCAGGTTTCCTCTGCTGTCAGAATTACCAAATGTTTCACATCCAATAGCCGATGATTAATTAATCAATGTGCTCTATTTGTGTCGTTAAAGAAAACCAACTTGTTTGTGGTGCTGGAGGGAATTCCCGTCTATAGTGTCTGTGTACTCGGTCAAACCCAAGACAGTGTAAAACGTGTAGTTGGATTCTTACAATTGTTGGTCCGTGTGTACTATACTGATGGAAATAAATAAAGGAACACGCAAGTTGTAACATAAAATGTTGACTACAACCAAAATCCTCGTCCACAGGTATCGGGAAATTGACCGTTTTACTGGACGTCAATCCCACAGTACTGACATGCAGCGTCACAATACACACTTAACTGCTCCAGTAGTGAATTACATTTGGTCTGAAATACCATGTGTTCCCTTATTTGTTTTCATCAGTATATATTAATGGACGATTTTGGAATATTATTTACAGTGACCTTATAGACATGTGGTCGCTTAACAGAATGTGGCAGGTTGAACATACTGCATATGCTCTGTTGTGTAGATATTGTTAAACCTGTGTTAAGCAGTCGCAAAGATTACTTTTTAAAGACAAATATCTGAGCCTGGTCGATTTGTACTGTATTAAATTATTGAATAAGGACAAGTTCTTAATATAGGTGGCCACATAAAACGTGTATATAGGTTTCAGGGACGGCATTAGACGAGGAGAGAGGTGGGGGGGGGGGGGGGGGGGGCAGGCTCATTCCATCCGTCTATCACCCACATTTTTCATGTATCGTACTTAACAATTAAGTATTAGATATTTAGGTATTGTTACGTGAACAAAGAAGTCATTTATGAATTGTTTTTCGCTATCTGTATCTTTCAACTGCAGACTGGCAATGTATGTAAAATTATTAATGACGTATATAATGTATCGGGTAGATAACCTGGTTGTGTATATTACAATATGACAAAACAGTTGGTGCTCTGTAGTGTGTGTAAATTATATACATAGAGAGATGAACATTAAATTCTTGTATATTAAACATCTGTGTTTGTTGCATTTTGACTATCATGTTTATGCAGTATAATGGCGGTTTGTGGTGCACTGGCTGGAACGAGAAATGACCCAGTAGGCCCACCGACAGGGTATCGATCCTAGACCGATCGCGCATCGGGCGAGCGCTTCTGTCACATAACTTTGTTTTGTTTTATTTTTAACGTCGCCAATAGAGCACATTGATTTATTAATCATCGTGTATTGGATATCAAACATTTGGTAAATTTGACATATTGTCTAAGAGAGAAACCCAGCTACAGTTTTGTCCATTAGTAGCCGGGAATATTTTATATTTACCATCACACAGACAGGATAATACATATCAAGGCCTTTGATATGCCAGTTGTGGCGCACTGGCTGAGACGAGAAATAGCTCAATGGGCTCGCCGCTACGTACCATCGATGGGCAACTCGACTACCCAGTAGTCAGTGCACCACGACTGGTACATCAAAGGCCGTGGTATGTGCTGTTCTGTCTGGGATGGTGCATGCAAAATATCCCTTGCTGCTAATCGAAAAGAGTAGCCCATGAAGTGGCGACAGCGGGTTTCCTCTCAATATCTCTGTGGTCCGTAACCATATGTCCGTCATATAGCCGTAAATAAAATGTGTTGAGTGCGTCGTTAAATAAAACATTTCCTTCCTCTGATGACTACGAGTCAAAATTACCAAACGTTAGACATCCAATAGCTGATTATTAAAAAAACCCACTGTGCTCGAGTGGTGTCGTTAAACAAAGCAAACTTTAACTTTGTAGGATCTAAAGTTGACAACACAGGAAAACATTATTTATGTGACAATCTGTTTTCTGTTTATTTATTGTAATATTAGTTTGTTAAGCTTTTATTGTTGAATGTCAAACTAGACACACACCTCGCTCTCGCTTACTACATATCTCCTAAAGGGAGAGTAAACTAAAACATGAGCCGTATGTGTTGGAAAGATGCATACCCGGACTACCAACACATACTGACACTTTAACAAATGAAAAACGCTTAACTTTAGTGTTGACAAAACAACGTGATTATTCCTGCTAACTGGGGGCAGCCATTTTCTTTTCTTTTCGAGGCGTCTGGGACAGCTAGCTTGGGTCGAAGTGACGTCAGCTCCTGACCATCTCCTGTATGTACAGTGTAAACAAAAGCAGTAATTTTCGACAAGGCGCTTCTCTTTGATCAACCTGACTTGTAAAACAACATAAATGACGTGTTATATAAAAAACTATTTAACTAAATATATTTCAAGTTTACTTATCTTTGGAACTACGTAATTGGTCAGTTGTGTGGTTTTAGATGGGAAAGTGTACTTGATCAATAGTTTTACAGAACTATTTACAGTAATAAACCATGTCCATTACCATTTTAGGGGCGACAGGTAATGTTACACAATACCGGTATGTATTTTTGTGTCTAAACAGCGTCAATTAATTGGCTCATCTAGTTGCCAATCAAATACACACCTGCCAATCAGACTAATTAACTAAGAAAACAGTCCGTGTATCATTTCAGTACGTAGGTTAATGCATGGACAAAACATGGTTAATTATTTCGACTTGTTGTGCGGCCACTTTGACAATGGTTTTTATTTTATATTGAAAAATAATGTATACATTGTACTTATTGCTGGCTTACTGGGATGTATATTATTACAGAACATTGCAATGTATGGCTATTTATCATCCCGCAAAAACCAGGTAGATTGGAGTAAACCCCACTAGCCGCCGATTGTCTCATATTGGCTGTTACTGCCACCGGTTGCCATCCCCATTATAAACAAACTAAATCAAATAAGTAATTACAAAAATGAATATAGTTAAATAAATGTTTTATTCGATAGTGTTTATGATAATAGCACTGTAATAGCACTTTAATAATACATTTAAAACATGACATTTCAAAACCATACAAACAATGCAACATACGTCATAGCACTGACACATTTAGCAACTGATTGTTCAACACTTCCTATCCATCAGATGACCAATGGCACTGAGGTAGGAGTCTAGGGTCCGTTCTGTTGTAATGTAGGCAAGCCCGAGTTTGTCAATACGAGTGTCAATGTCAATATATACTCTTCAAAAAAAGAAACGCAAAAGGGTACAAATGGGTTATAACTCCGATTTTATGTTTCCTACCGGTTCATGCTTTGTGAATATAAGGTCATTGCATGTCCCAAACACATTCCCACGGTTACATTCGATAAAACGCAGCTACTGTAAAATAAAGTTTCAAAATGTGAATGTTTTCGCAAAAACGCAGCCACGTGCAAACCATGTCACCACTGCACGTGCGTTGTCTGCACGTGCAACATGAACACCGACAGTATAAAAGTGCAGGGTGTTCGCTTGCCTGGCCTCTGTATCTGGCCGACAGTTGACAATCCAGGACATGCCACGTCTCAGTGAACCGCAGAGAAACAATGCCATCGGCCGACTAGACGCAGGCGAATCCAGAACGGCCGTTGCCAGGGCATTCCATGTGTCCCCAAGCACCATCTCCAGACTGTGGGACCGTTACCAGCAACATGGATCAACACGTGACCTCCCTAGATCCGGTCGACCACGGGTCACTACCCCCGGGCAGGACCGCTACATCCGGGTACACCACCTTCGGGAACGATTGATTACTGCCACCTCCCACAGCCGCAGCAATACCAGGTTTGCGCAGGATATCCGACCAGACCGTACGGAACCGCCTACGTGAGGTAGGAATTCGTGCCAGACGTCCAGTTCGAGGTGTCATCTTAACACCACAACACCGTCGACTCCGACTGCAGTGGTGCCAGATTCATCGACAATGGCCTCAACTGCGATGGAGACAGGTGTGGTTCAGTGACGAGTCCCGATTTCTGCTCCGACGTCATGATGGAAGATGTCGCGTGTATAGGCGTCGTGGTGAACGTTATGCGGCAAACTGCGTGCAGGAAGTGGACAGATTCGGCGGGGGTAGTGTCATGGTGTGGGCAGCCATCTCACACACTGGCAGAACTGACCTGGTCCACGTGCAGGGCAACCTGAATGCACAGGGCTACATTGACCAGATCCTCCGGCCACACATCGTTCCAGTTATGGCCAACGCCAACGCAGTGTTCCAACATGACAACGCCAGGCCTCACACAGCACGTCTCACAACGGCTTTCCTACAGAACAACAACATTAATGTCCTTCCTTGGCCATCGATATCACCGGATTTGAACCCAATTGAGCATCTATGGGACGAGTTGGACCGACGCCTCCGACAGCGACAACCACAGCCCCAAACCCTGCCCGAGCTGGCAGCAGCCTTGCAGGCCGAGTGGGCCACCATCCCCCGGGACGTCATCCGTACTCTGGTTGCTTCAATGGGCAGGCGGTGCCAGGCAGTTGTCAACACACGCGGAGGCCACACCCGGTATTGACTCCAGATGACCTTGACCTTGGTGGTGTGTCCTATCACTTACTCACAATGGACTAGAGTGAATTGTGAACAATCCTGCAACATTTGGTAATTATCGGACTCACCATTCAATAATTAAATCAATTCTCCAAATGTTACTACAATGTGGTTTTGCGTTTCTTCTTTTGAAGAGTATACTTTCGTCTTCTTTTGGGTACTTTCTGTCCAGATTCGAGTTGGAGCATGGATACAGCAGTTGAAGCTTCTTCATGAGCAAACAATTCAACAACTTCGTATATATTTGGATGCGATTTCCCGGCTTTCTTTTGCAGGCGAGCGTGGAAACCTTCTACGTGATTGTTTGTGCGAGGACCTTCATGCTTAAAAAAGTTCCACTGAACCAAAGGATACTGACCATTTAACCATGTCACCCCAAAGTACGTATTAAACTCATCAATCCGTGGCACAGTTGGAGTAATTGCAATGATCGTGGCAAAGGCTTCGTGAACTTGAGGAGCTGGAACGAACGGAAGTGCCAATAATCCCCTGAACCATTCTCTCACTTCAAGATTCTCTCTGTAAGGAACTGAAAACCCAATGTTCTGCAACTTTCGATAAAAGGGTATCTCCTCTATTGTGTCTACCTAATCAGTAAAACAAGACATGTTTATTTATTAATAGTTTATATGTACAGGGGAGTAGTCTAAATAAATGGAACATCCATGGCAGGCATTAATTGGTCATTTTTCAGGGCTAGTGAAATCGGGGCTAGTGGGATGATTCCGTAGATTGTGTTTCTCTTGTTCTAAGGCTCATTCCTGATGATGATGATAACTAGTTTAACGTGCCCATATACAACTAGGGTTTGGAACACGCCCATCCTGAGTCCGGGGGAGGGGGGGGGGGGGGGTGTGTGTTGAAAATGGGCAGAATTTTGAAAATAGCAATTAGTAAAAAGTTAATAGAATTAAAAAAAGAAAAAAAAAGAAAATTATAAGCCAAAAATAAAAATAATTAACTGCTCGGCCGAATATTTATATAATTTGGAGCATTTTAGAAGGACAGTCCAAAAATAAATAAGAGAAGAGAGGATCGGACTATTTAATAATATTTTTTAAAAAAGAAGTAATTTCGACAAATTTTTTAACGAAGGTCTAAATGTTTAAAGTCCGATCAATATGTCCACGTGAGTGGCCTCGTTAAGGCCGTTGGAGGTTGGCCTACGGCTAACCGATGAGCGGAGAACCGGCAAAGACGGGGATGAAGTGCTCCCATCTCTGGTCGGCGAGGATGGTTATGCCACTCCGGTAGTCGTTACCGAAAAGGGCCTTGACGATCCTGTGGATGGTATGGTTATCCATCTCTCTAACCAGGACCGCTTGTCGGTAGACTCCTTCTCGGCGCTGAGTTAGTACCAACCCCGTCTTGCTCCGTTGGGGGGTGGGGGTGGGGGGGTGGGGTGGGGTGGGGGGGGGGGGGGGGGGGGGGTGGGGGGTGGTGGGAGGGGTGTTAACTCGAGAGTACATGGCGAGATGTCTGTCCTCATCGCAAGTTAGCTTGGAAGTCGTCATTCCTGACGTTACGCGTTCACTGGAATGGAACAAAATGGCTGCCGTGTAATAGTCGTTACATTTAACCGTTTTATTAATTAAATATGATAATATACTTGTTGATATTAAGCAATAATGTGCATTATATATCTTTGAATATGCATACCAGTCCAAAAGCCTTGCTTAAGCATTCCTTTAAATGGACATTCCTGAGTTTGCTGCATTGTAAGATGTTTCCGACTAATAAAATATTTCCACGATTAAACTTACATATATAAATATATTTTCTTGTTTAGAATATCAGTGTCTGTATATTCAATGTCTTTCTAGTCGTCTTAATATACTAGTATGTAAGAAGCCCAAACTGGATTTTGTCTTCAATAATTTCGGACGTACGAAAAAAAAAGAAGGAAATAAAAAGAAATTTAACCTAGTACAAATATTAGAACGTTCAGAAACACTTTTAATATACAGCCACTTATATTTTATGCAGAAAAATATATTTGATATGTTATTACAATCGTTAAAAAGTCTCTGTTAGTCGATAATATCTTTAAAATTGCAGCAAACTCAGGAATGTCCCTTTAATATAAATTAGTTCAGTCTTATAAAAAAAGGTTTTTGCAATGCCTACCTATCCTAATTAATTCATACCTGTGACGTCATACTATTGTTCTAGGTGTAGATTATTTTTCAAGAATCAACTCCTGTGAACTTTTTTATTTTTATGCATTCAGGTCACGGATTACAACTCATTACTAACAGAACTTGTACACTGTAAACAAAAAGAAAAGAAAAGAAAAAGTGTTTTTGTTTGTTTATCGACACCACGTGAGTACATTAAAGGGACATTCCTGAGTTTGCTGCATTGTAAGATGTTTCCGACTAATAAAATACTTCTATGATTAAACTTACATATGAAATATATTTTCTTGTTTAGAATATCATTGTCTGTATATTAAATGTGTTTCTGGTCGTCTTAATATTTGTAAGAAGCCCAAACTGGATTTTGTCTTCAAATAGTTTTGTACGTACGAAAAAAACAATACTTTAGGAAATAAAATGAAATTTAACCAAGTACAAATATTAGAACGATCAGAAACACATTTAATATATAGCCACTAATATTCTATGCAGAAAAATATATTTGATATGTAATTACAATCGTTAAAAAGTCTCTGTTAGTCGATAATATCTTAAAAATTTAAGCAAACTCTGGAATGTCCCTTTAATTTCATTGTAAACAAGTACAACGCTTTAGCCCACGAGGTGCGACACAGCGAAGGTTGTCGGAAACTAAATTGTAAATAAAAGATTACACAGCTGTGGTAGCAGTTCATGGGTGAAGGTCATCACAGCTATATCTGTTACAGCTGTGGTAGCAGTTCATGGGTGAATGTCATCACAGCTATATCTGTTACAGCTGTGGTAGCAGTTCATGGGTGAATGTCACCACAGCTATATTTATTCCACTGAGCTATGTCCTGTGCTAGTTATGATTTAGTAAACTAGTCTGGGAATGGAAGTCCTCTTTATGGCGGTGCAAGAAGGATGAAATCTCCAGTAAAGGATCTCCTCGGTAGTGGCTGTCCTCCTTTAGACGAGGCACTAGATAGAGATTCATGACACTATTTTGCCAAATGACCATTCGACTTTGTATTGTGCAGAGATACGGCCTTCATCGCGTATTACGGTTTTTAAAGGGACATTCCTGAGTTTGATGCAATTTTGAAGATGTTATCGACTAACAGAGACTTTTTAACGATTGTAATTACACATCGACTATATTTTTCTGCATAAAACATTAGTGGCTGTATATTAAACGTGTTTCTGATCGTTCTAATATTTGTAATAGGTTAAATTTCATTTTAGTTTCTAAAATATTGTTTTTTCATACGTACGGAATTATTTGAAGACAAAATCCAGTTTGAGCTTCTTACAAATATTAAGACGACCAGAAACACATTGAATATACAGACACCGATATTCTAAACAAGAAACTATATTTAATATGTAAGTTTAATGGTAGAAATATTTTATTTTTCGGAAACATCTTATAATGTAGCAAACTCGGGAATGTCCCTTTAAGTGTCGTTCAGCATGATGTTGAGATATATACGAGCGTTAGATAATTCTTCATATTCTGGCAAACCTTCAAAAGGATCAGCGTGTTCTTTACTAAGCTTATTTGAGCCACGATCGGAGAGCATTTTATTTAACTCTCTATCACCTATCGGACGGATATAGGTCTAATAAAAAGTGAGTGTATTCTGTCTCAATTTGAGGCATGAATGTTCTATAAAATAAAATGTTTTTTCTAAACTACAAAATAATCTAGTAATTATTTCTCCAGCAATCATCAATGTCCTTAAATGTAACAATTCCATAACTATTCACCATTTCACTAATCTGTATCTTTAAAGCTTGAAGTCCACCCACGTGTCCATGTTAGGATCACGAGGATAGTTTTTTCTGTGAGACGGAAGTTCGTGTAAACGTTTACAAACATCGCACCAGGGTTGCGAATGCTCATCAATATATTTGTATTTCTTTTCCCAAAACCTGCGCATAAGCAGTATAATTTTTTTTTCTTCTAAACACAGTAAATATTTCGCGAACTCTCTGGCGTCTTGAACTTGGAAGTATCGATTGACGAGTCAACAGGAAACAAATGGGAGTAATCGGTCCCTCCTCGTACGACCAGAACTATATCATGCTTGAAAATCTGAAATATATTTTTTGCTGTTAAAGGGACATTCCTGAGTTTGCTGCAACTTTAAATATGTTATCGACTAACACAGCCTTTTTAACGATTGTAATTACATATCAAGTATATTTTTCTGCATAAAATATTAGTGGCTGTATATTAAACGTGTTTCAGATCGTTCTACTATTTGTACTAGGTTAAATTTCATTTTATTTCCTAAAATATGATTTTTTCGTACGTACGAAATTATTTGAAGACAGAATCCAGTTTGGGCTTCTTACAAATATTAAGAAGAGTTTAATCATAGCAATATTTTATTAGTCGGAAACATCTTACAATGCAGCAAACTCAGGAATGTCCCTTTAACGTAGGCTAATCATCAGTGAACGCGTTTTCAAAAGCAAGACAGAATCAGTATTTTTTATAACATTTTCCACGCGACGAGAGGTCGGGACGTAGCTCAGTAGTAAGACGCTATCTCAATGCGCGGTCGGTGTGGGATCAATCCCCGTCGGTAGGCCCATTGGGCTATTTTTCGTTCCAGCCAGTGCACCACAACTGGTATATCAAAGGCCGTGGTATGTATTATCCTGTCTGTGGGATGGTGCATATAAAAGATCCCTTGCTGCTAATCGAAAAGAGTAACCCATGAAGTGGCGACAACGGGTTTCCTCTCTCAATATATGTGTGGTCCTTAACCATATGTCTGACGCCATATAACCGTAAATAAAGTGTGTTTAGTGCGTCGTTAAATAAAACATTTCTTTCTTTTTTTCACGCGCTGGGGACATTCCCACATCTTCCAAAGATGTCAACTTGAACCCCGTACTCTTGTAACGTCTTTACGTAGTGTTCTCTTCTTACTGGCGTTTTACAATAACTTACAAACCAGAGAGCTGATCTACTTTTTAGGTTTTGCGATTTCCAGCCACTTTGGGTAGAGGGGTTCATCTCCCTTGACAACAGTACCGCATGGGAACGGGATATCTGAATCTTACCTGTACGTTATCGTCTAGTTAAACAGTGTATTCCAATATTTCGACGGCTATCTTAGTTCTATGCAGTAAAACATCCAAATCTAGTTTGAGTGTGGCCGTTCAGCCGGCTTCTCATCCCGTTTTAAGTAAAATGAGTTGATGAAAACGTCATCTACCTCGGAGATGTCGCCGTTGTTGTGCGATATTGGAAACGTATTCTCCGCAAGTTATGGTTCGCTTTATTGACTGGTTCCAGGTAAGATACGCGCCATTATAACAGACGATAAGATTGTCTTTCGCTACCTTTTTTTCCCATGGTGTCTTTCGCTACCTTTTTTTTCTATGGTGTATTTCGCTACTTTTTCTTCCATGGTGTATTTCTCTACTTTTTCTTCCATGGTGTATTTCGCTACCTTTTTTTTCTATGGTGTATTTCGCTACTTTTTATTCCATGGTATATTTCTCTACTTTTTCTTCCATGGTGTATTTCGCTACGTTTTCTTCCATGGTGTATTTCGCTACTTTTTGTCTCATGCTGACTTTCGCTACATGTTTTTTATGTTGTCTTTCGCTACTTTTTCTTTCGTGCTGTATTTTTCCCCAATTGGTATCGTTTTCTTTAGCTGTACGATAACCGAACATCGTCTTTAGTTTTGCATTGATTTCGTTCAGTCGTGAATAATTTGCAAAGTGTATCATCAAAAGTAGACGTACAACTCCCAACGAAATACAGCCATTTTTGCTTTCTGCAAAAATAAAAAAAGAACAATAAATAATATATAAATGACACACACACACACACACACACACACACACACACACACACACACACACACACACACACACAAATAAACTGGAATAAACTTCGTGCTTCATATATGCAAATTGTTAGGGTTTGGGTTTGTTTTCATACCATTGAACAATTAAATGTAATATTAGCCAACATTTAGCCTTTAAATAACTGAACAGGACAAAAGCACATCGGTTTGGGCTAACCAACAGCCACTGGAACTCATCATAGGCGTACGGGCTCCCATTTTTGTAGGGGACCAGGTTGATTTTTGCCCGAATCTGGATAACAACATTTATTCATATTAGTATTACAAGTCAAAGTGGTGTGTTGCCAGAAAACATACCCGCAGATATGCTCCCAACTCAACCACCAGGATCCCATCATCCAGCATTACAGGATGCACCTCACGGCCAACAAGGTGTCCCAAAAGGGGAGTTGTGCTGTATTGGCCATTCTCAAAGAGAATGTTACACCCCTGCACCACGGTGAGGTTACAGCACGCGCAGGGGAAATATGCAATGAAGGCAATTTCATTGCAGTCGTGTGCCTTGTGGCAAAATGTAATCCTGTACTTCATAATTGTCTTGTGTCGGGCCCCAAGGATGCACAGTACACGAGTAGAACTCTGCAAAATGAAGTAATTCATGTTGCAGCAACATTGATTCGGGACACATTTCGTCAGTGCCTTGAACAGTGTCCACACGTTTCTTTAATAGCGGACGAAACGAGCTCCTATGGGCGAGAAATATTATCGCTGTGCCTACGGTTCTTGGATATGACAGACCCATCCAAACCAGTAAAACGTAAAGTGTTGCTGGAAGTGTTATTTTGAGAGAATCACCGGACTGATTATAGCTAATGTCATTCGAAATTGTTTAGATGTTCAGAAAGTCGATATAAAATCTTGTCGCGGTCAAGCATACGACACAACGGCGTCTATGAGCTCAAACACAAAAGGGGTTCGTGCTGAAATAGCAAAGTATGTGCCTGATTCAGAGTATCAAGCTTGTCGTTTGCATTCCATGAACCTGGTTATTTGTCATGCATGCAAAATTCCACAAATTGCAAACATGATGGATTCTTGTAGGGAATTATTCAGCTTCTTCGACAATTCTCCAAAGCGACAAAAATTCTTTGAAAAGATCGTTGATAACCTGACCCCAAATCCCAACAAACACAAGTTGAAGAACACGTGCAAGACACGCTGGATCGAAAGACACACTGCTTTTGAAACGATCCATGACTTATATGCGTTTATTGCAATAACCCTAAATGAGATATGCGAGCCTTCGTGTGACGAAACTCTGTACCCAACCAACGAGTTATGGAACAAAGGCTAAAGCAAACGGCCTCCGACACATCTTTATGAATTTTGCACATGTTGTCACTTTCATGTGTGCAAAAGAGATGCTGGAGCCAATGCGCCCTCTCGTGAGTGCGCTACAGGGTAGACTTATGGAAGTTTACTTTGGCTTCCAGAAAATCGAATTTGTCACCGGTTCATACAACAATATTTGTCTTGAAATGGACAGTTGGTTTGATCGACTATATGAGAAGATATTAAACCTTTCCGACTTGATTAGAATAACAGAGCAACGGCCACGACTTTGCAGTAGACAACAAGGTAGGGACAATCGTCCATCAGATTCAGTATCTCAATATTGGAAAGGAACCGTTGCTATACCTTTCCTGGACGTAATATGCAACGAAGGTGATTGTCGTTTCAGTAACGAAAAGAGGGTACACTGTGAGCTTTGTGCTGTAATTCCAGAAGTAATCGCTGAAAAGGATGATATTAATGTTGTGGATCTTCGAAAGATCCTGTACCAGAAGTGGAACCATGTGACGTCTATTCCGTCAGAATTTGAGTGTGAACCATTCAAATGGAAGAATTACTGCAAGCGACTAGTTTATGTCAAATGCCCTACCCACGTTTCCGTGACCACTGCTTTCCGAACATGCAGACAACACTTTCTTTCCCAACATCAGAGAGCTTCTAAAGATCCTTGCTGTTTTACCCATAGGCAGCATAGAGGCAGATAGATCGTTCTCTTGCCTTAGACGAATACACATATGGCAGCTGACCTGGCTGTTATCGCAATACATGGATTTTCTAGTGCAGTGAGCACAAAGCAGATTTGTGACAGGTTTGGTGCTTTGCATCCACGCTGCATGCAATCCGGGTCCTTATTGCTTGACTAATTATTGAAATACCTGCACTTCTTGTTCACCTTGATTCTTCTTTTATTATCGCCGTTGCCAGATAAATCGTTTTAACCTTGCAATTAATTGCCTTTATTTGCCTTTATCGATTTAAAAACTGACACTAATTCCACTGTTAATGGTTTGAATGGTGTGACCTTTGTCGGTTGTGGGCCTTGTGGAAAGCTGGTTTTATAGTGTTTTGGTAGAAAATAAAATCATCATTATTGCAATATATGCTGTGCTTTTTTCATCGTCTTTCACGAGCACCTGGTACAATATTAATTGATTAGACGGTCATTTTTAAGTGCATGTCATTAAAGTGACATTCCTGAGTTTGCTGCATTGTAAGATGTTTCCGACTAATAAAATATTTCTGCGATTAATCTTTCATATTAAATATATTTTCTTGTTTAGAATATCATTGTCTGTATATTCAATGTGATTCTGGTCGTCTTAATTTTTGTAAGAAGTCCAAACTGTATTTTGTTTTCAAATAATTTCGTACGTACGAAAAAACTTCTTTTTTTTGAAAATAAAAGGACATTTATCCTAGTACAAATATTACAACGATCAGAAACACGTTTAATATACAGCCATTAATATTTTATGCGGAAAAATATATTTGATATGTAATGGCAATCGTTAAAAAGTCTCTGGTACTCGATAGCATCTTAAAAATTGCAGCAAACTCAGGAATGTCCTTTTAAAAGTTTTGGCTTTGTATTGGTGACCTTTCGACTCAGTCTTCTGCCGCAATTCGTCACTCCCATGATCTGACGTTAAAATTAATATACCGGGTATACTGTTACTTCAAAACCGGCCTCGGTGGCGTCGTGGTTAGGCCATCGGTCTACAGGCTGATAGGTACTGGGTTCGGATCCCAGTCGAGGCATGGGATTTTTAATCCAGATACAGACTCCAAACCCTGAGTTTGCACCGACCAGTGATCCATAACTGGCTCAACAAAGGCCATGGTTTGTGCTATCCTGCCTGTGGAAAGCGCAAATAAAAGATCCCTTGCTGCTAATCGGAAAGAGTAGCCCATGTAGTGGCGACAGCGGTTTTCCTCTCAAAATCTGTGTGGTCCTTAACCATATGTCTGACGCCATATAACCGTAAATAAAATGTTGAGTGCGTCGTTAAATCAAGCATTTCTTTCTTTCTTTTCTGTTACTTCAAAGTTTTGTTCAGGAAGATGCAAATAAAGCAATTCCGTTAGCGAAAATAATATGCCTGTTGTCAGCCAGGTTGTCACGGGGATCCTATAATACCCGTAACTGAATAAAACACGATTATCCAAATATCTCTCCTAACTGTATATCTATTAGATCTCTCTGTATCGGGCAGTCTAATACCCGAGTGGCTCGGCTCTAGGTATAATCAGAGATAAGATCTTATATAAATATATATATGTAGTACGTTTAGTTCACTAGAAAACACAACAAAACACAATACACTTTGGCATCTGTATTAACACTACGCTGACAAATGTACTTGCCGCAGTAGTTAATTAACAACAACAAATAATAACAACCCAGAACTAATCGCTTAATTAGTTAATCACTAGGTGTCTAGTTTACACAATATTCTAATCACTTCACCGTGATACACACACACACGCGTGATAATTGAGAAGCGCTGCCTGGGGAAGTTAATTAATAAAGGAATTACAACTCTATTCCTAACTGGTTAATTTTTAATTAACCCTTAACTACTCATTCAGTAACCTTGTAATACAGAATTAATACTGGTACATATCCCAATAACGACAATAACCTACAGTTTACCTAGGTCCTCTAGTATGACTGGCTAAGCTTTAATATTTTAGAACAGTGAAGCCTACAATTTACTTCGTCAGATTACCGGAGACACTGTCTAAATAATATTGGTATAATACAGTATTAAAATATTTAAAGTCACATCAATCACATCAAGATTATACAACAGAGCAGAAAAATATATTTACCAGTCCAGTCGGACTACGTTCCCCGGGAGCCTTCCAATGTTTCTCCCCGATATATCTAAAATCCTATCTATTTATTCAAAAATCTCAGAGACAGCGAATATCGCCTGGGGCACAACGCGGTACCTCACCTATCATGTGATATTTCCACAACTCCCAGGGACGGTATTTTTTCTTAGATGGCCAGACTTACTGTCGCCAGTTCGCTAGAATTACCCCGGTCGTAAACCGCACTACCGGAGTTATTACGTAACTACTGGCCACATGACCTCCACACCTGGTCTAAGTGCATATTGGGACGCAGCTCTATCACCATCGCGCGGGGGTATTACGTACCCAAGCTGCACACGGCCCTCTAAAACAATTAACATCGCCACAGGCGAAAAGATAAGAGCATGTTCCGTCACACAGGTGTACAATTGAACCGAGTATGGCTTTCATCGATAAGGACAAAATCAAATCGTATTCAATATATTTTGGTGTGAATCGAGAAAACGGCAAAACATTTATCAACTTTATGGAATTATTAATTAGGAATTAGATCGTCGGAAATCAGTGAAATAAGACTAAAATGTCCAGAATGCCGAAACTTCAGGGGGCTTTGCCCCCGGAACCATCACCGTGGCTCAGACCCCGCCGGTTCATTACATCCCAAACTAGCCACCCCCTTATTGTTTTGTAGATCTGCCACTGCCGTTATAAATAGCGCACACTATATAAGGCAAATAATGCGAAGTTAAAAATAGCACTAAGTCATAAATGCCGGAAATTAGTAATTAATAAATACAATGTACAATAAATTAATATTTAAGAAAACCACAATTTTTCTAATAACTACTATACACTAGCATATTTAAATAATATCCTAAATTATCTAAACAATAGTCCGTTTTTAACCTAATTAATAATAGCAACAGGCTAAAAAAATACGTTCCATATGTAAAGTTCAAACATTGGGGCTTCCGTGCAAATAAAATGATGCTATTTTCACAGCTTCAACTGGCTAGAAATGGTAAACACGGTGACGATCGGTAGTGGCTCATACAGCATTAGGTGACATAAAAATTCTATACTATTTCTTAAATAGTAAGAGTAATAATGACAAAGAATATTTTAAAGAGACATTCCTGAGTTTGCTACACCTTTTAAGATGTTAGCGACTAACATTGACTTTTTAACGATTGTAATTACATATCAAATATATATTTCTGCATAAAATATTAGTGGTTGTATATTAAACGTGTTTCTGATCGTTCAAATATTTGTACTAGGTTAAATTTAATTGTATTTCCAAAAGAATTCGTACGTACGAAATTATTTGAATGGATGAATGAATGTTTAACGACACCCCAGCACGAAAAATACATAGGCTATTGGGTGTCAAACTATGGTAATGCAAACAAATAAGGTGATGATCAACATCAATATAAAAATTCAAGATTTAAATAAAAACAGTGTAAAGAACTGTGCAAAAATAAAAATATCACAGATAGATACTGACTTTTACTCAAAATTTCAATTTGTGCTGTATTGGCTATTCTCAAAGAGAATGTTACACCCCTGCACCACGGTGAGGTTACAACACGCGCAGGGGAAATTATTTGAAAACAAAATCCAGTTTGGGCTTCTTACAAATATTAAAGGGACATTCCTGAGTTTGCTGCAATGTTTAAGATGTTATCGACTAACAGAGACTTTTTAACGACTGTAATTACATATCAAATATATTTTTCTGCATAAAATATTAGTGGCTGTATATTAAATGTGTTTCTGATCGTCCTAATATTTGTAGTATGTTAAATTTCATTTTATTTCCTAAAAACTATTTTTTCGTACGTACGAAATTATTTTAAAACAAACTCCAATTTGGGCTTCTTACAAATATTAAGACGACCAAAAACACATTGAATATACAGACACTTATATTCTAAACAAGAAAATATATTTAATATGTATGTTTAATCGTAGAAATATTTTTTTAGTGGAAAACATCTTACAATGCAGCAAACTCGGGAATGTCCCTTTAAGACGACCAGAAACACACTGAACAAGAAAATATATTTAAAGGGACATTCCCGAGTTTGCTGCAATTCTTAAAGGGACATTCCTGAGTTTGCTGCATTGTAAGATGGTTCCGACTAATAAAATATTTCTATGATTAAACTTACATATTAAATAAATTTCTTGTTTAGAATATCAGTATCTGTATATTCAATGTGTTTCTGGTCGTCTTAATATTTGTAAGAAGCCCAAACTGGATTCTGTCTTCAAATAATTAAATAATTTCGTACGTACGAAAAAATCATATTTTAGGAAATAAAATGAAATTTAACCTAGTACAAATAGTAGAACGATCTGAAACACGTTTATTATACAGCCACTAATATTTTATGCAGAAAAAGATATCTGATATGTAATTACAATCGTTAAAAAGGCTCTGTTAGTCGATAACATATTTAAAGTTGCAGCAAACTCAGCAATGTCCCTTTAATATGTAAGTTTACTCATAGAAATATTTTATTAGTCGGAAACATCTTACAATGCAGCAAACTCAGGAATGTCCCTTTAACAATACATAACTGAATTTATTTTGTTCAGCTTTAAATACGCCTATAGTATTGTTTGTGTAAACGCCATTGATACTTAATGTCGCGTAAAGCTGAATCCTAACCGTTGATTTCAATTGCAGCATCCTAACTGCACGCGTACGGCGCGACAGTTTGAGCTAGTCGAGCGCGCGACACAATACCGATAGGAATTGTTTCTATTTTTTTTGTCGCGCTACACGAGCGTCTAAAATATATTAACCAATCACAAACAAGATTATTTCCCCAGTACATGAAAATGGAAGATGAACAACTCATCCATCTCGTTCAGAAGTTACCAGTACTTTACGATTGTTATTTGTCAACGTACAAAGATAACAACAGAAAAGAAAATGCCTGGAAGAATATTCGAAAAACTCTAGGTTTACCTAGTAAGTAATGTGTGTGTTTTATTAATAACATGCATGTATAAGCTTCTTGGAAGGTCCAGTCCTACCCGGGGTTGGTGGAAGGTGAGCAGCTCCCCCCCCCCCCCAAAAAAAAAAAAACCCCACACAAACACAGTGAAGAAGATGTTAATGTTTTGTTCATTATTCACAAATTAACTGTTTTATTAAAAAATACAAAAGAGATGTTACATGAACATTTTATAAAATCACTATTAATAAGGGGTAAGGCTGGGACTATGCTCAAATGTGGGTGAGTGGGAGGTGGGGGCGCCCAGGGATGACCAAATACACACAGCCCCGATACTACGCTCAAGTGGGGGTGAGTGGGGGTGGTGGGGGCGCCCAGGGAGGACTACAGCTAATCTTGACACAAATGAGATAAAAACAGAATTACAACGTATTTTGTTTGGTATTTATTGAACAATTTGAAACAATGTTCGTGTTTGTTAAAAATTCAGTTAGTAGCATATATCTTATTGTTTTGCCATGCCACTCGCCCCTGTTCGGATGTAAAGTATTGAGCAAATCGATCCCTAACCAATAATGCCTCCCGAGATGCTCGATTGCCCCCAAATTGTGAGACACTTGCAATGGTTGTGTCTCCTTTATCCCCAGTTTTCTCCTGCAACCACGCCTCGTTGTTTTCACTGGGCTGCTATAAGTAGTTGTGAAGAAGGCAGGTAGCTTCAATAACGGTATCCACTTTTCTTGGATCCATGTGGATCTTTGTGTGGAAGATTCTCCATTTGGCAGTAAGAATTCCAAACGCATTTTCCACTATCCTGCGTGCCCTTGATAAGTGTTAGTTGAAAATCCTTTTGTCGTCAGAAAGGTTGTGTCCAGGATATGGTCTCATCAGGTATGTTTTCAAAGGAAATGCTGCATCCCCTACAATAACATATGGCATTTTGCCCAGTTCGTGTGCACCTGGAAGAAAAACATCACCTGGTACATGCATGCTCTTGTCTTCCAAACCTTTGCCTATTCTTGAATTTGAATAGCAGCCAGCGTCACTGGTCCTGTCAAAATCCCCACACTGTATCATTCGAAAGCGATAATCGCCATCTACATGGGCCAAGAGAACAATCGAGAACGTCCCCTTGTAGTTAAAGACAAGGGTTCCAGTGTTTGATGGCGATTGGATGACGATGTGCTTCCCATCAATGGCGCCTATGCAATTGGGGAAATTCCAACGTTCTCCAAACCTATTAGCAATCTGTATCCAATCCTGTTCAGTTAATTTAGGCATAAAGATATTGACAAGGGAGGTGACAATAGCAAGGCATGTTTCCTCGATTATATTAGACACTGTCTCTATTCCCACGCGGTAACTGTAGGCGAGGCTTGCATAGGAATGTCCTGTAGCTAAGACTGTGAAAATAAAATGAATATTACATTTTAGGTGATGAGTGCAAACTACGTTGGAAGAATCTTAGAGATCATTATGTTCGGAACTTGAAAAAACAGAAACGACCCAGTGGATCAGGAGGGTCAAAGATGTTGAAGGAATGGAAGTTTTCTCAAGTCATGAGTTTTCTGCAACCCCATGTTCAGTTAAGAAGATATCCATAGTGCATTAATGATTTATATAGAGAATATAACTTGACTAACACAAACACACTTTATACAGCATAAAGAAAGGAAACACTATTAGTATGGTGACAACTTATGTTTATATATGTAGTGCCAAACCTTACAATATTATTATATTAACAGATGCAGTGTAAACAAGGAATACATTACCAAATTCATAAGCCATTAAAATATTTTTAAAGTGTATTATGTAAAACAAACAATGTATATATATACACAAGGCGGCGTTCAAAAGACTTTTAGTAAAAACTATTAGAGAGTTGTCTCTAATTATTATTTAAATAATTCATTTCATTGTTAACAGTTAATATTTGTATTTATTTTGTAGCTCTAGAAGTAATCTGGATCATGTAGACAAGCAAGGGGAAGATGAGCAGACTACATTCAGTGATGATGAACAGACCGAAAAAAACAGGACAAGCGGAAGACGAAAGTGACTGTGACAGTGTGGTCACAAGAGAGTGTGCATCCAAACCAATACAGTGTAACGTTAGTCCAAGTCCAGTTTCAACCCAGAGTTTGCCACTTTCACATGCAAAACCCAAAAGGCGTAAAACCAAGATAGATGAAGTGGATGAAAGGTTGTTAGAAATACTCAATAAGCCTGAACCATCAACCCAGCCAGTCCAGGATGATATTGACCAGTTTTTGCTTAGCTTGGGCCCCACTGTAAGACGATGACGGAAACGCACCCAGACTCGTGCAAAAATACAAATTTTGAATGTACTGGATGAGCTGGAGACCTTGGATGAGCAAGCCCAGCAACAGAACCAATGACCGTTCCCGCAACAGACCATGATGCAACCTGAAACGTCTTCTATCCAGAACCAACACCAAACCTATCAACAAAGTCGTTTTCCAATTCAGCCAAGCCACTTTAACCTAGACGCTGGCCAACCTCATCATCCAGATAACCACAGCGGGAAAGTTACTTACCAAATGCAGGACAACCCCACTTCCTATTATCAACAATTAAATAGTAATTAACTAATATCAATGTCATTTGTGAGAAAAATAAAAATGAAATGTTTCTTTTGTGTTATGTGAAATGAGGACATCAATGTCAACTTAGTAAAGGAAAAGGAAATTAAGATTGTATTTCTATTCACCGTAATGTTATAGCTAGCCTCTGTTTTGGTTCGATTGCTTTTCTGTAATTGGTGTTCTGCTTAGTGATATGAGGGCCAATTAAATTCAGCAAACATTCCATTTGATTTGCGTTCATCCGGAAATATCGCTGGAATCTCTGACTGTCCAACAGCAGTTCACTCGCCAAACGGCGATATTCTCCAAACTCATTCCTTTTTGCGTTAATGGCATGTACCCAAATTCGCTTTCGCTTTCTACGATGACGTCGCAGGAGCAGTAGAACTGCAGCACTGCGTCTATCAATGTGCATGTTTCTACCTGCAGTGTTAAAGATGGTACCTTAGGTAAAATAATGTAAAAAGTGACAATATAGAAGCAAAATATTTTATGCAAATCATTTGTATAATAAACAAGGATAATGCTATATTTGACACAGAATGGACTCATGTCCACATGTGCAATACATCTAGGCGATGAAACGGCTATCAATTATTGCATGTTGAAATGCATATCGTAGATATATGAACATTTTTCACAAATATGTACAACCCTCCAACACTGCCCTACATATACAATTGTTATTTTTGAATGGGATCCAGTGTTACAATACAACTATATCTACCATTGGTAATGTCATCTTATAACTGTATACTGATATCCACAGGTAGCTTTGCATTAAGATGATAGAACATTTTAATACATACCCTGATAGGTTTAACTTGTCTTCAGTGGTGGATCAAAGTTTTAAAAATGATACTGTCGCTACGGTCGCGTCTGGTTAGGATATAAATAGTGTCGCTCGCGTCGCTCGCGTCGCCCGTGGCCGGTTAGGATACAGCTTAAGAATGCAAACGTTCATTCACTTATTATTTGAATCAGGTGATTTTTTTGAATTTTTTTGGATAAGCGACGCCATTTCCTCTAGCTGCAGTGCATTTTTACGGATCATTTAGTTATATTGGAAGGAATTGTCCTATTCGTGTTTAGTTTATATTTTATGAAAGTGAAAGAAGGGAACGTGTTTAATATTTATGCTGTCGGTGGAACCTTTTAATTTTCGCCAACAACTGTAGAACATCGCTTACAGGTAAGTTACAGGCGTAAAGTTTCCTACATGATTTCTTTGGCCATCGTCTGGGGCTCATGTCATGATTAGCGAAGTGGTTGGTGGGGTTTTTGGTGTTTTTTTTAAATCAATGCGTATACATTTTTAAAATTGCTTTTGTAGCTTTCACGTGTGTTTTCTTAAAAATATCTAAATATGGTTGCCTTTATAACCAATGGCTTGTTGCACAAAAGTAGTGCGAGTCAGTGTGTGTGTGGTGGGGGGGGGGGGGGGGGTAGTAGGCGTGGCTTAAATTTACATTTTCACAAATATGAACTATTTTTGAGGTGATGTTACCAACATGACATTGTTCACTTGATTTCACTAATTAAGAACAAATAATGGATAATTGTAGATTATTTATTACATCATATATTATATTTAACAGATGTAATTGTATTTTCAAAACCCCTCGGTGGACTAGTTCAACTTATAGTTTTTCTCTTACAACCAGTGCATCATGACTGGTATATCAAATGCCGTGGTATGTGCTATCCTGCTGCTAATGGAACACATGTAGCGGGTTTCATCTGATGAGTATGTGTCACATTTATCAAATGTTTGACATCCAGTAGTCCGTAATTAATTAATCAATGTACTATAGTAGTGTCGTTAAACAAAACAAACTTTACTTATTACATGAATATTTAAAACATATTATTATATTTAACGACAAAACGTAATTACATGTGTGTTAATCCCCAAGCTGCTAAAAGAAACCAAAGCATGCCCCTTTAATCGCCGAACTGCTCCAGTTCAGTGTCACATAAAACAAGACATAGTTTCAACTATGATCATTTGACAATACATCAAAAGTGTTAAATGCGATCGGTTGTACTGTGGCAAACTCTTTGCTTGTGTTAGTCTTAATGACTGCAGACGGACAGCGCACAACCTTAATCGCTCGTCTGTAAGCTTGACTGGGCAGCCAAATCCACACACAGCAATAAGCTATTTAACATATACTCTTCAAAAGAAGAAACGCAAAACCACATTGTAGTAACATTTGGAGAATTGATTTAATTATTGAATGGTGAGTCCGATAATTACCAAATGTTGCAGGATTGTTCACAATTCACTCTAGTCCATTGTGAGTAAGTGATAGGACACACCACCAAGGTCAAGGTCATCTGGAGTCAATACCGGGTGTGGCCTCCGCGTGTGTTGACAACTGCCTGACACCGCCTGCCCATTGAAGCAACCAGAGTACGGATGACGTCCCGGGGGATGGTGGCCCACTCGGCCTGCAAGGCTGCTGCCAGCTCGGGCAGGGTTTGGGGCTGTGGTTGTCGCTGTCGGAGGCGTCGGTCCAACTCGTCCCATAGATGCTCAATTGGGTTCAAATCCGGTGATATCGATGGCCAAGGAAGGACATTAATGTTGTTGTTCTGTAGGAAAGCCGTTGTGAGACGTGCTGTGTGAGGCCTGGCGTTGTCATGTTGGAACACTGCGTTGGCGTTGGCCATAACTGGAACGATGTGTGGCCGGAGGATCTGGTCAATGTAGCCCTGTGCATTCAGGTTGCCCTGCACGTGGACCAGGTCAGTTCTGCCAGTGTGTGAGATGGCTGCCCACACCATGACACTACCCCCGCCGAATCTGTCCACTTCCTGCACGCAGTTTGCCGCATAACGTTCACCACGACGCCTATACACGCGACATCTTCCATCATGACGTCGGAGCAGAAATCGGGACTCGTCACTGAACCACACCTGTCTCCATCGCAGTTGAGGCCATTGTCGATGAATCTGGCACCACTGCAGTCGGAGTCGACGGTGTTGTGGTGTTAAGATGACACCTCGAACTGGACGTCTGGCACGAATTCCTACCTCACGTAGGCGGTTCCGTACGGTCTGGTCGGATATCCTGCGCAAACCTGGTATTGCTGCGACTGTGGAGGTGGCAGTAGTCAATCGTTCCCGAAGGTGGCGTACCCGGATGTAGCGGTCCTGCCCGGGGGTAGTGACCCGTGGTCGACCGGATCTAGGGAGGTCACGTGTTGATCCATGTTGCTGGTAACGGTCCCACAGTCTGGAGATGGTGCTTGGGGACACATGGAATGCCCTGGCAACGGCCGTTCTGGATTCGCCTGCGTCTAGTCGGCCGATGGCATTGTTTCTCTGCGGTTCACTGAGACGTGGCATGTCCTGGATTGTCAACTGTCGGCCAGATACAGAGGCCAGGCAAGCGAACACCCTGCACTTTTGTACTGTTGGTGTTCATGTTGCACGTGCAGTGGTGACATGGTTTGCACGTGGCTGCGTTTTTGCGAATATTCACATTTTGGAACTTTATTGTACAGTAGCTGCGTTTTATCGAATGTAACCGTGGGAATGTGTTTGGGACATGCAATGACCTTATATTCACAAAGCATGAACCGGTAGGAAACATAAAATCGGAGTTATAACCCATTTGTACCCTTTTGCGTTTCTTTTTTTGAAGAGTATATATAACCCCTCTCTCCAAAGCATCACTACAATCGTTACAATTTTAGGTAACCATTGGTATAAAGTAATATAACCCACAACTTAAAAAATAAAGATTAAAAGAATAGGATATTTCTTTAGTGTTCTACCAGTTCAGAAAATATTTTGCTCCAGCACTTTCTTGCCACGTGACTTCTGGAGAATCAATTATTTCAGTCAACTTGTAAATTAACTGATTCACTTGACAGGTAAAAAGCCATTTAAAAAACACACACACCGGACAAAACATCACCGAAAAAAAAATCACATCATTTAATATAAAAAAAATATATTAGGCAATGTGTAACTGACTCCTAGTTTCTTTCGATATTAGTTTGGTCGTTTCCAAGTCAAATTATAGTTCTACTATTATAATAGAAAACAATGGGAAGTCGGCTCTATTGTCTACACTGATTCTCAGTGCTGCACCCAACTACTAGCACTGTTACTTGATTTGTTACCAAGCATATCAAAGAGGTTTGGTTAACAGGCATGTTTTCATAAGCTTATGTACGTCATATTCAATTTACTTATTAATTTCCTTCTTCATTTCCTTTGAAGTTTTATAGCTTACCAGGTGTACATAACATATGGTACATAATATAACCATTTACAGACATAATGGAAGGTGTTGGTATAAAACAGTTAAGGAGAATATGATATGTCTGGTGTATATATATATAGATAGATAGATAGAGAGATAGATAGATAGTATGTATATGTATGTATGTATGTATGTATGTATGTATGTATGTATGTATCTATCTATCTATCTATATATATGTGTATATATTATATACACATGTATACAATTTGTTACATATGATGACTTCTGTAGTATGTAAATAACCCATTGGTTTGAAGTAAGTTGTTATATATAGTTCTAACTGATAACAACTATGCAAGTGGTATAGTGCAGTCTGTATAACAGCAACACGAGGCGGTGCTCAGGCATGAACAATCTTGTGGTTGACCCATGTTGATGTTTTACACGGTACTTGTCAGTTGAGAGCACTCCCTAGAATTAGCAATCACATAATCCTCTTGATAGTTTTGCATTTTTCACAGAATATATTCTGACAGAAATTGTATTGAACTGCATGTTTAACGATACCATTAGAGCACATTGATTTATTAATCATTGGCTATTGGATGTGAATCATTTGGTAATTGTGACATTTAGACTTAGAAAGGAAACCCACTACATTTTTCCATTAGTAGCAAAGGATATTTTATATGCACCATCCCACAGACAGGGTAGGACATACCACGACCTTTGATATACCAGTCGTGGTGTACTGGCTGGAACGAGAAATAGCCCAATGGGCCCATCGATTGGGATCGATCCTAGACCGACTGCACATCAAGCAAGCGCTTTACCACTGGGCTACATACCACCCCTGAACTGCATGGAGTAATTAATGGTGGTGTGGAACCTTAAACATTAATTAATTATTGAAAAACCTCTACAGGACACACAACTGTCACGCATTCGTATAATACGCTGGAGTATCTCCGCCCCTTTAGAAAACGAAGCGTCTCATTGCCTACACAATTTCTCAGTCGTTTCTCAACATGACTAGACGCGACTACAGCGTTCATTGCTATGTGCTGTTTGCTCTCTTTCTGTGTTTTGAGAATGCAAATACCACACTACTGACGAAGAAACGTGAAAAACCTGGAAACAAATTGTTACCATGCGCAGTAAACTGTTTGTTCCTCCAGCTGTCGGTGGATAACACACAACAAGGACTCAAATAAATGCGTTGTAAGTAGATCTCTAGATTGCGACAAAGCATACAAGAATGGTACTGCTCGTAGCCGTTTGGAGATATACCAAAGATTTTTATCTGAGATACAAGCTGAGGACAACGAGATATATTTGTCCTTCGAACTGGTGGATCCAGCAGAGACGACGTACCCGATGAAGACGCCATCTTGTGGCACCCCAATGTCTGTGAGTAATGCTGACGTTCAGTATGACAAACAGATCCCGGGATCTAAAGCAACGTACGTTTGTAAAAAAGGATTTTCATTCTGCGGACCCGTAAAGAAAGAGGTGACATGTTTGGTTAATGGACCGTGGGAGGAACTAACCGATGGCTGTCGTCGAGACACGTGGATGAATAACACAAACAAACCTGAGCAGATACCATGTCCTTTGAGAGACGGATCCATCATTGAAATTATTGGAGTGCCAACTGAGAGTAACTTCCGGTTTGTTTTATTGCGCAAAGTTAGATACGTTTATTGTTATCTCGCTGTTAGATTTAAAATCGTCAGCAAATCGGACTTTTCGCTAAGCGGTTGGGAGAAAGGCGTCAGTGAAAATAGAGAGATATATGCTGACAGATCTCCTTTTCGCGTGGGGAAGCAGTTCAACATTACAATCACCGTGGATACACGTCAGTACGACGTCATAGTTGACGGCGATCATCTCTTGTCATTCAAACATAGCAACACAGCGAAACTAATGCGCCTTTTCGAGATGAAGTTTAAAGTTCAAATAATTAGCATCAAGTTCAGTTATATCACAGTTTAAAAGTACTTGATGCTTGTTTATATATATATATATATATATATATATATATATATATATATATATATATATATATATATATAACTGCGCTGATGTTATTGCATTGTTTTCAAATGAATGAATGCATGTTTAACGACACCCCAGTACAAATAACCCATCGATTATTGGGTGCCAAACTAAGTTATATGGTGATCAACATCAGTGTAAAATTGTACGATTACTAACAAAATATGGTCAGACAATGAAAACATGGTATCGAGATATGGCAAATAGATACCTGAGATGTGTGGCCAGGACAGCGTGCTTGAACCTTTGTTCGATATAAACACGAAACTAATGAAATGAACAAAAATGTGGTGAATAAACCAACATTGAACCGAATAATGAAGAGAAAACAAGACCCAAGGTGAATGTTAAAGGGACAATTTTAAGAAATACTATCCTTTTACATGTTTCAAATATTCATCTTCAGAAAGGAACTGTTAAATAATTTAGCAGTTACTTTCTGGAGATGAATAATTAAAACATGTAAAAGGATATTATTTCTTAAAGGGACATTCTTGAGTTCCGCTGCAATTTTAAGATGTTATCGACTAACGGAGAGCTTTTAACGATTGTAATTACATATCAAATATATTTTTTGCAGAAAATAGTGGTGGCTGTATATTAAGCATGTTTCTGATCGTTGTAATATTTGTACTAGGTTAAATTTCATTTTATTTCCTAAAATATATTTTTATCGTACGTACGAAATTATTTGATGACACAATCCAATATTAAGACGACCAGAAACACATTGATATTCCATACCAGAAAATATAGTTAATATGTAAACTTAATCGTAAAAATATTGTACCTCGATGAGGAATATGTGTTGTATTCGCCACTCTCAAGGAAACTCAAGATAATGTTGCCACCCCTGCACCACGATGAGGAATATGTGCTGTATTCGCCACTCTCAATGACACTCAAGATAATGTTGCCATCCCTGCACCACGATGAGGAATATGTGCTGTATTCGCCACTCTCAAGGAAACTCAAGATAATGTTGCCACCCCTGTACATCGATGAGGAATATGTGCTGTATTCGCCACTCTCAAGGAAACTCAAGATAATGTTGCCACGCCTATACCACGATGAGGAATATGTGCTGTATTCGCCACTCTCAAGGAAACTCAAGATAATGTTGCCACCCCTGTACATCGATGAGGAATATGTGCTGTATTCGCCACTCTCAAGGAAACTCAAGATAATGTTGCCTCACCTGAACCTCGATGAGGAATATGTGCTGTATTCGCCACTCTCAAGGAAACTAAAGATAATGTTGCCACGCCTGTACATCGATGAGGAATATGTGCTGTATTCGCCACTCTCAGTGACACTCAAGATAATGTTGCCACCCCTGTACCACGATGAGGAATATGTGCTGTATTCGCCACTCTCAGTGACACTCAAGATAATGTTGCCACCCCTGTACCACGATGAGGAATATGTGCTGTATTCGCCACTCTCAATGACACTCAAGATAATGTTGCCACCCCTGTACCACGATGAGGAATATCTGCTATATTCGCCACTCTCAAGGTAACTCAACGTAATGTTGCTACCCCAGCGCTTAAAAATGTTACTTCTAGGCAAAACGAACTCAGTGCATGCATTGATGATCTTATTCTTAATAAAACTTCTGTTAATGAGTGCGTTAACAACTTGACAGTGATGCTACACGATATTTTTGACGAGACCTGTAAGCGCGAAACGCGAACGGGTAATAACTGCTCAGTACACACAAACACACGCGGTATTGTTCATGAATACAAGCCTTGGTTCAATGAGGAATGCACAAAGTTGTATAATAGGTACAGGTATACTCTCCGACAATTCAATTACAATCATACCCACCTGAATAGATTCAAATTATCAGAAGCTAAGAACAAATACAAGTTATTACAAAGGAAACTGCGTTCATCTTACCTGATGCAAGAAGGAAATATGATTGGTACTCTCAGGAAAAACAACCCCAAAGCATTTTACAAGAAATTTAATAAATCTAAAAAAAAGGCATAACTAACATAACAATAGACGAATTTGTTAAATACTTCAAAGACCTCGTTGGTTCTAAGACGATAATACACAAGGAACGAACGATTGCACTGATCAAGATAATCAAGCCTTGTATGAAGAATTGGACAGTCGAATTACTGAACAAGAGATCCTATTTGCGTTAAGTAAAGTTAAACATAACAAAAGCCCCGGAATAGATGGTATATTATATGAGTTTTTCACGGAATATAAAGATATAATGGTACCTATTCTCTGTAAACTTTTTAATGTTATTTTAGATTCGGGTATCTTTCCAGAGAACTGGTGCAACGGCACTATTATCCCCATATTTAAAAAGGGTGATAAAAACGATGTAAACAATTATAGAGGTATTACTCTCATGGGCCACTTAGCAAAATTGTTTACCTCAATTTTAAACAATAGATTACTGAATGTGAGTTCAACCTACAATATAATATCTGATGCCCAGTTTGGCTTCAGGTCTGGTTTCAGCACAGTTGGCGCTATTTTTGCTTTACATAGCCTTATAACTCTTACGCTTGGCAATAAGAAAAGACTATATTGTGCCTTTATTGACTATAGTAAAGCATTTGATACTGTTGAACATAAGGCATTATGGCTAAAAATTTATAAATTAGGATTAAATAGCAAGCTTGTAAATGTTGTAAAATCAATGTATGGTCAGATCAAATCATGTGTTAAATATCAGGGGAAGATATCTGAATCGTTCTGGTACAAATCTGGTCTAATTCAGGGAGAAGCCCTCTCGCCATTTTTATTTTCTTTATTTGTCAATGATTTAGAAATGGAACTGTTAAATACCACGGACTGTCTATACCAGTTAAATATGCTTCACCTCTGTCTTCTAATGTACGCCGATGATACAGTATTGTTCTCTGAAAGTGTACATGAATTGCAGAGTATGTTAGACACTTTGTATATATACACAATTGAGTGGAATTTAAAAGTAAATATTAATAAAAGTAAAATCATAGTATTCAGAAAAGGTGGAAATGTGAATACTGAAGAAAAGTGGACCTATCACGAACAAACTTTAGAAATTATCGATAGTTTTAACTACCTTGGGGTCTGTCTTCATTATAATGGAAAATTTAACACCTCTCAGAAGGTAATATGCAACCAAGGTAGAAAAGCTATGGCTGCTTTATTTGCTAAAACTAGTAACTAGTTTTTAAATGCAGAAACCTTACTATCATTGTTTGATACATATATTAGTAGTATTTTAACTTATGGGTGTGAAGTGTGGGGTTTTAACAAAGCAAACAGCCACGAGATTCTACATTTGCAATTTTGTAAACGTATTTTAGGCGTGAAACGGAGCACTACTAATATGATGGTGTATTATGAATTAGGCCGATCACCTCTGTATATAAGTAGGAATATACGAATTGTAAAATATTGGATAAAGTTGTTGAATACAGATAACTGTATTTTAAAAGAGTGTTATACCGCCCTCTATGACGAGTGCATAAGAAAACCACGTACCATCAACTGGGTTAGTCAAGTACGAGACCTCCTTCTCACTAATGGTTTTGGCCATATATGGTACAATCAAAATGTAGAAAATAGCAGAACATTTTTATCATTATTCAAGCAGAGAATGACAGATCAATTTATTCAGGCTATGTTTGCTGTATTTAATAATTCTTCAAAGTGTCTCCTATACAAATTCATTGTTAATAATTTTTGTCTACAACCTTACCTTCAGAAGCCTATCGCCCTGAAATATAAACGTATTTTGAGTAAATTTAGACTTTCTGCACATATTCTCTCCATAGAAACGGGCAGATACCATCATATCGATAGAAGCAATAGGATAAATAATCTCTGCAACATGAATGTACTAGAAGACGAATATCACTTTGTTCTAGTTTGTCCGTTCTACTATACTATAAGAGATAAATATATTAAAACTTATTATTATAATAAACCATCAACTCTGAAATTAACACAACTACTGTCCACCGATAACTCAAGAGAGTTAATTAAACTGTGTAAATACTTGATAACTGCTACCACACATAGAACAGACAACCTTGATTTATGAGTATGTTTTTATTTATGTATTTATTTCATTACTGTATTTTACTATCGACTGTGATAACTTTTAATAGGTCTATCCTGTATACCTCACCATTCCCCGCAATGTGTACAATGTATTATTTTATTGTAAATATGTTTGTATGCCTATAAAATGTATATTTTTTGGCAAATAATAAACTACTTAAACTTCCCTGCATCACGATGAGGAACAGCACACGTAGGGGACACTGTTTCCATTTAACTACAAAACGATCAACTGGGCATAAACGTTTAATTTCATATATGTCTGGAGTAACGATTAACATATTCAGTGAATAATTGTGGTGCAGTTTGTGGGGAAAATCTGTATTATTTACGAAAACAAAGAAGTGTAATTTAGTTTCCCTAACCATTTTGTCTCACAAACTGCTTCAACTGAAATCTGTTTTTCTGTTTACACATTGGGAAATTGTTTTTCAACAATGCCAATTTTGACATGGTACAACAATTTTAAACTTTTATTCGTGTGATAGTCATTTGATTATCTTAGATTTAAAACTTCGTCGCAGGATCAAACCACCTCGGTGGATCCATTCGACTGATTGTTTTGTTTTTCTCGTTCCAGCCAGTACACCACAACTAGTCAGAGGCCGTGGTATGTGTTTTTCTGTCTGTGGGGAAAGTGCATATACTTGTAAGATCCCTTGCTGCATTAAGAAAATGTAGCGGCTTTCCTCCGATGACTGTGTCAGAATTACCAAATGTTTGACATCCAAAAGCTGATGATTAATTAATAAATATTAGTATCGTTAAGTACAACAAACTTTAACATTCAACATGTAGGGTGTCACATATGAAACATTATTCTTGTGTTAATTTTCACACAACAGCGGAATGAAAAGTTGGGTGCACCTAGAACTTTCCCCCATTAAGATACTATTTGGTGTTTTGCTACCTATAGTCACGAGCAATTAAAGGAAACTGCATATCGAATGTCTTCTAACCTCTCCTGCGTTTACAGACAAAAATGGGATTAGAGCGTTCTTGGTATAAAAACACCCCAGTAAATTGTTGACAACCAAAAGGTCGCAATCGAATATGTCTGAAATATGACCGATGCCAACGGCCTTTAGATTAATCCTTCTTTAACATTAAGTATACATGTTAGTAACTAGTATTAACACAAATAAATTAGTTTTAAAAAGAAGTAATAATAATGTTATATTTTTAAAAAATTACTTCAATAAGTAAAACTAAAAATAATTTTAAAAATTGAATGTTATAGTTCAAAGAAATATTTATCAAATGCTTCGGAAGCTGGATGTAATAAGAGTTCTATTACCGCCAGTTCTCTACTAGTCACACACACACGCACACACAGACACACACAGACAGACACACACACACACACACACACACACACACACACACGGTGACCGGGGGGATTGACGAATGCTCATAGCGATTTTGTCGTGGCCGACATTCCTAGGGATGGAAAATTTATCACAGCATTGCAAGACTCACAGCTTCCTGTGTGTATCTACCAGTTTTGTGGCCCTACCTCCATTTCCTCGACAGATATATATATATTTTGTTTTACAAAATAGCTAAAGGGTGACTATATCAAAAACATTGTAAAATATTTGTAAGAGCATTTAGGAATACAAAACTGGGAGTTAATGGATTGGAGAATTGAGATATGTCACCAATATTGAAATCCTTTTAGAATATGGGTCTCACATAACACTTTTTCTGTAATGTAGCAAAATACAATTCACACAGTTTTATTTTTCCGGTAGAAATTTAGTATACAGTTTAGGCTCAGCACCTCAAATATTCTCTTTAAATGTTCTAATTACAATAGAATCTCCTTTGGACATCCGGTTATTTTTACGTCCTATAAATAAAGTTTTGTTGCAGGATTTGCTATGTAATTAGACATTTTATAACCCTACCCCTAATTTCTCAACAGCAATATTTCAATGAAATTCTTAATAGTGACTAATTATACATATTATAAATTATTTATTAGTATTAACAAGGCAAAAATAAGGTTAAAAATAGTTAGTGGAATATAAAAAATTAAAAATAGAAGCAATCGTGTGATCTCTAGATGGTTAGGGTCTCACGTAACACCTTTTTTTTTACATTACGTAATGCAATTCCCACCATTTCACAACAGTAATTCCACTTAAACTTTAGGTTGATATCCTCAAATGTTCTGTTTCATTGCACACAAATTAGGCTGTTAAAAACTACTTAGGTCCTACATTTAAAGTGAATTTGACGTTATGTGATGGTGAAATGTCATTAAAATGAGCTCTCATTAGACTAAAACCGATTAAAGGTATATGTTATTGATTTAAAACTCATCTTGATCATGTATTTATTATTATCTTTGTAATATAATCATGACTACAACGGCATTATTGTTTAAAATTGTATCTTTGTACAAAGAGTCCATGGAGGATTCTACCAAATCATAACATGACCACACACAAAAAGGCATAATGTTGATTCCACATTTTAAAAGATCAAAACAACAAACTGTTATTATATTCAAGTTTACTTATTTATGAATTGCATTAAAATGATTCAGCTATATACATTTCCAAAAATTTAGTATTACTGCACTCTACATTCATAATTATGTTGAACTAATCCAGGCATTGAAAAGAACATGGCAGGGTGTGCCATATTCACGGCTGAAGACAATGATAGAGATTTATATATCCTGATACTAGAGGCTATCACGAATTAGCACTTTTTCAACCACCATTTAGCATAGTACAGACGAATCTAGCTTGGGACAACATTGACAGACTGTAGGTGGCACCATATTTTTCAAAAACCATTTAGGCTAATACAGACGAATCTATCTTGGGACGATATTGATAGACTCAGGGTGTCTCTCATTGGTGGAGCAAATGTTCGAAACTGTATGTCTCTGGTGCATGTGTTGGACAACAGCCACTGGTAATGGATAGTACCAGTGATAAAACCAAACCCCAAACATTTAGCTAAAGTTGCTTGAAAATAAATAACCTCATTTGGAGACTAGCAAGGCAGACAAACACAGATGAATTGAAAATTCAAAGTTGGACCAAATTTATTATGAGTACCAGAGACTTCAATACAAACCATCTCGAAGATACCTGACTACTATCAATACATCATGTTCAGAGCCGACGATTGTATTTGAAATTATGAACCAGAGCTTAAAAGAATAAAACTACCTTTACAAACCATCGCCATCCTGATGAATCAAACAGTTTGCAAAGACATAACGACCGTTATGTCATTATTATTTTAAGAATGGAATCATTCTTAATTTCAAGGCGTGTACATATATAGGGGTATAGGATTGCCAAGACGTAGTTAGTTCAGTCCTTGAAGTCAAGATATACAACCATGCACTAAAAGTTGTATGAGACTAGCCTGGTCCGTTAACTATTTAGGCAAAAAGGCAACCAAAGTTTTAGCAGAGTTAAAGAATCTCTGAAAAGATTTATTAATATGTCTGTCCCACAGAAATGAAGAGTTTACGACATTGTTGATGCCTCACAGTTACATATATGCATTCTTAGCCTTCTGACCGGCGTCGTGGCAGGCCATCGGTCTACAGGCTGGTAGGTACTGGGTTCGGATCCCAGTCGAGGCATGGGATTTTTAATCCAGATACCGACTCCAAACCCTGAGTGAGTGCTCCGCAAGGCTCAATGGGTAGGTGTAAACCACTTGCACCGACTAGTGATCCACAACTGGTTCAACAAAGGCCATGGTTTGTGCTATCCTGCCTGTGGGAAGCGCAAATAAAAGATCCCTTGCTGCTAATCGGAAGAGTAGCCCATGTAGTGGCGACAGCGGGGTAGTGGCGACAGCGGGTTTCCTCTCAAAATCTGTGTGGTCCTTAACCATATGTCTGACGCCATATAACCGTAAATAAAATGTGTTGAGTGCGTCGTTAAATAAAACATTTTTTTTTTTTTTATTGAGCATGAAACCTATCTTCCATATGAACACCCTAATATGTTCGAAGCCTTCAGATTTGGTAGCATTGTGGATCAGATTTCTGGGAACAATACTCGTGGATGCATTCCTAAAGATCACCAAATTGAAATGAACGAACATACCCAAACTCTAGCGATCACAACAGGATTAAGGCTAAATTCAGCTGCTAAAGAGATACTAACTATTGTCGATGGGGTTGACTTGGTCCATGTAGTAAACAGTATTTGTGTTACATTTTAGAGGTGGTAAATCAATGTTACATAAAACACTATGAGGTGGAAGCCATACAAGGCGTGTTGATTGTGTGGTTGATATATATCATAGGACTTTTACTAAGAGCAACAAAAGATCATTATTTAAAGAAGATTCTAAACCGGGGCAAACGAGTATCATACCATCATATATTGTAAAACAGCTGAGAACCGTTCGGAGTCAAATCACCAATAAAACCAATTTAATTACTAGTCAAAGAATGAAGGAAGGCAGTTTATTACATACCTATTCAATCTTACTATAGTGATAAAGACATTTTGAAACTGTATAATAAATTTATCCTGTATCGCACATATGTGCAATCTGGACCGGAACTTTTAAATGGGGAATTCCCTTTTTCTTTTTACTGCAGTTAGTGCCTTTTATTTACTTACGTCATATATGATTTACAAATGACGTCATATCGTATTTGAAACATTACACAAGGCTGCCGCAGAGTATGATTCTTAACGTTAAATGAATCCATGAAAGGAGTTTTGATCATAGATTTAACAAAGTGTTGTGATGACGTTACATTAAAAACCGTTTCTGTAAAACTTAAAAAAAGGTTTATGTAATAAATACAGAACTTCACATACCTTGTTTTCGGTTCCTATTTATTGCACGAGTTTATTTTGCGAAAGAACATACCACTCGACCGCTACGCGGTCTCGTGGTATATATTGTTGCGCAAAATAAACTCGTGCAATAAATAGGAAGCGAAAACAACGTATGCGAAGTTCTGTATATATACACAAATATACTCCAAGGCAATGTGTTTAATAACAACTATTAAAATAATATCTACGGTTGTATGTTATCTGGTGTTTTCAAGTGGAAGTTAACTGATGCTGCAACTGGGGGATACACGTATATTGCCTTTAGCCCAGAAGACAGAAACTATATGTTATGCTTGGCATTCCATGATATTCCTGGAGTCATATGGCTTTCACAAATGAGGTCCTAAAACAGATGCAAATATTGTTGAATATGTATAGACAATGAAACTGTTTGTAAAGTGCATACACTGGGGGGTTACATTGCCAGTGTACCCAGGAATCAGAACCAAGTTTCTAGTTCGAAGTCTTTCCGAATGAACACAGAACCATGAAACATTACAAAATGTACTGACAATGTTCAATTTGCCTAATTTTATCACATGTCTTCCCTTTCGTCTTCAAAGGGAAAAGTCACTTCTTCTACTTTTTCAATTCTAGATTAGAGCCTGTACAAGAAAGGGCAGAATCGAAAGACACCAAGTTAACTATGCAGTGATCTTTTGAAAACAAACCCATACACAACATGCATACATATCACAATTTAAACTCGGTTGTAGTTTTAGTTTTTACAGAACCATATTCTACTAAAAGTAGTTACCCTGGATTCCGCCACGGGCGAAGTTATGCTCATATGTGTATTCACGTGGGATGCTAGCTGTGCCACTGCACTCCCCATCCCCGGTTCCAATGAATCTGCAGTTATATTATTTGTAACGTCATTCTACTATGCGGTGTAATAAAGTTTATGAAGGAACAGTTTCTATTCACACAGCGTAACCTATCATGGTACGATCAGGGCATACAGCGTGTTAAAATCGTCTTAGTCCTTTCATCCGCTTTCTAAAGACTTAGCGACCACAAAAGAAACAGCCGTTAGACTAGCAGTGCACAGATAACACGATTTCAAGCAGTGCAATGTCGGCTGTAGTATTTTAGTAGTTTAAAGGACAATATATTCCTGGAACACAGCAGCTTTCCTAGAAGTTGTGACCAGGACAGTTAAAAAAGTGTGTTTTGTTTTGTTTAACGAGACCACTAGAGCACATTGATTTATTAATCATCGGCTATTGGATGTCAAACATATGGTTATTTTGACACAGTCATAGAGAGGAAACCCGCTGCATGTTTTCCTTTGGTAGCAAGATATATTTTATATGCATCATCCCAGAGACAGGATAGCACACACCACAGCCTTTGATATACCAGTCGTGGTGCACTGGCTGGGATAAGAAATAGCCCAATGTGCCTACCGACGGGGATCGATCCCAGACCCGACCGCGCATCAGTCGTGCAAGGACAGTTATGTGTGAAGCTTAATTGTACGTGGCGGACATACACAAGTGCGCACAGAAACATACACAAACACACACACATGCACGCACATATTATACATACGTACGCCCACACACAAACATACACACATGCACTGACAATACAACAAGCTGAGAAATCCATTGTGTTTTTATTTGTTCTAAATACAAAACACAAAAACAAAAAACAACCCTACTAAATAATAATAACAAAACAAAACAACAGTTATAACCTCCCCCCCCCCTCCCCGAAACAACAATAACAAACAAATAAAATGAAACAAAACAAACACACCAAAAGCAAACAAACAAACAACAAACACACACACAAACAAACAAACAAACAAACAAACAAGTAAACTAAGAAAAAACCATTTTATGAGAAACAAAAACAATAGCAAATTATTTTAATGAAGTTAATAATGCTGGGGTCATATATTTCACTTAATGTTTGAGTCGATATTCGGTTAACTCGATATTTTGTTGTAGTATCCACAATATCGACACAACGGTGCTCGATATCGTGGGGGACCACAACAAAATATCGAGTTAACCGAATATCGACTCAAACGTTAAGTGAAATATTTCCAAAAAATGTACAAACAAATCAAGTCATATACTCATATAGTCATATATATATATATATCGAATCATAATTTTTTTTTTTTTTTTTATAAATTAATTAATCAACTGTACCGCTGTGCACGTTCTGAAGAGAGTTAATCGTTTTTTTAAATGTCTATAAATTAAAATCACTGTGGACATTAGAACTATCTAAATTTTGTTTTTAACAAACATGAATTTATCAGAAAGTTATCATATCAAAATACAGTTACACGTTACACAAAATGTTTTGTAGAAGAGACTAATTTAAAATCCCACACCTGATTCATAAAGTCTAGGTCTAATGTTTGTCGCGCATTGATTCGTGGCAGCAAAGTTGCAGAGCTAAAACATTTACATATCGACGTCTCGTCATTTTCCGTGACAATCCTTGCATCAACTTAAGATACAACAGGGTCACGGGCAGTTAACACCTGGTTGACAATGCTTAGGTGGTAAACCGCTCGGCTGTCGTTGTCACGTGTATATATTCCTTTGAATTCTCACTGTTTGACAGACGGTCAAATAGATTATTGCATATCTTGACTCCGACCGGCCTCGGTGGCGTCGTGGTTAGGCCATCGGTCTACAGGCTGGTAGGTACTGGGTTCGGATCCCAGTCGAGGCATGGGATTTTTAATTCAGATATTGACTCCAAACCTTGAGTGAGTGCTCCTCAAGGCTCAATGGGTAGGTGTAAACCACTTGCACCGACCAGTGATCCATAACTGGTTCAACAAAGGCCATGGTTTGTGCTATCCTGCCTGTGGGAAGCGTAAATAAAAGATCCCTTGCTGCTAATCGGAAAGAGTAGCCCATGAAGTGGCGACAGCGGGTTTCCTCTCAAAATCTGTGTGGTCCTTAACCATATGTCTGACGCCATATAACCGTAAATAAAATGTGTTGAGTGCGTCGTTAAATAAAACATTTATTTCTTTCCGTTGCCATAAAGGGGCGGGACGTAGCCCAGTGGTAAAGCGTTCGATTGATGCGCGGTCGGTTTGGGCTATTTCTCGCTGGTATATCAAAGGCCGTGGTATGTGTTATCCTGTCTGTGGGATGGTGCATATAAAAGATCCCTTGCTGCTAATCGAAAAGAGTAGCCCATGAAGTGGCGACAACGGGTTTCATCTCTATATCTGTGTGGTCCGACGCCATATAACCGTAAATAAAATGTGTTGAGTGCGTCGTTAAATAAAACATTTCCTTCCTTCCTTCTGTTGCAATAAGAAAGTCAGCATAGCGGAAACAGTGGTGTCACTGAATAAACACAGAGATCGCTGCCTTCTTTGTCAATTAACAACTAGTTAACCGATTCAAGACAAATTACTCCTACTTTTACCGGTCCGCAATTTCTCAAAGCAATAAATCACATGACTAATTGCTTTCTATAACAATCGTCATCTGCTAGCGTTTTCTTGCTCTCTCTCTCTCTCTCTACTGGCTCGTTGCTCCCTAGTGCACGATAGTTAGTATACCCTGTGGAGTAAGGATAGCAGAGTAGTTAGTACCTATGACAGACTAGTAATTAGAAAACTCATTCGAAACTTTGGGAGTGAGGCAAAATTCAAAATTACAGTTATAAGCACAATGGTTATTATTACGAATGAACATGGTCTACTGTTTTATTGTTTTATTATTTATTATTGTGAAGCCTAGCGCTTTTTTAAACAAAACAAACACAATAAGGGGGATAAACCCTTCAAATTAGCTGAATAGGCTAGTATAATTCCCCCTCCTTGTATTTCATTAAAACCCAAGGGCAGGGGGGATGGGTGGCTCTAAAAGCCGCTGGATATTAGATTAGGGACTTAGGACATTAGGAACGTCCTTAACACTAAGTAGGGACGACAGACAGACAACAAGCGCTCAACTACATCACTTTCACATAGGAAGCATTGACTAATGATAACAAGGCATCCGCCCACAATTAATGGCCCAGCACCTAGTACTTAAAAAGGAGTCGGACAAAAGAAAACCGGTTCTAAGTACACAATTGCTATGCACCCAGAGGGGTCGGACAAAAGATTACGGGCCCCCTCTAGCCAATCCCAAAACACTCTCTCTCACTAACGACTAACCATCTAACAACTAACCCACTGTCCTGGACAGACAGCCCAGATAGCTGAGGTGTGTGCCCAGGACAGCGTGCTTGAACCTTAATTGGATATAAGCACGAAAATAAGTTCAAAATCAAATCAAACCAAAACACCTCGCTGTTGGTGGGCGTGACGGTCATTACAGATGGGAGAGATGGAAGAGGAGGATGACAAGAAAAAAACAGGAGAAAGAAATGATTTATTTAAAGGGACATTCCTGAGTTTGCTGCAATTTTTAAGATGTTATCGACTAACAGAGACTTTTTTAACAATTGTAATTACACATCAAATATGTTTTTCTGCATAAAATATTAATGGCTGCATATTAAACGTTTTTCTGATCGGTCTAATATCTGTACTAGGTTAAATTTCATTTTATTTTCTAAAATATTTTTTTTTTCGTAAGTACTAAATTATTTGAAGACCGAATACAACTTGGGCTTCTTACAAATATTAAGACGACCAGAAACACATTGAATATACAGACACTGATATTCTAAACAAGAAAATGTATTTAAAATGTAAGTTTAATCGTAGAAATATGTTATTAGTCAGAAACATCTTACAATGGAGCAAACTCAGGAATGTCCCTTTAACGACGCACTCAGCACATTTTATTTACGGTTATTTGGCGTCAGACATATGGTTAAGGACCATACCGATATTGAGAGAGGAAACTCGCTGTCGCCACTTCATGGGCTACTCTTTAATACCACGGCCTTTGATATACCACTCGTGGTGCACTGGCTGGAACGAGAAATAGCGCAATGGGGTCACCGACGAGGATCAATCTCACACCGACTGCGCATCGAGCGAGCGCTGTACAACTGGGCTACGTCCCACCCTAGGATGACAAGAGAAACAGGACAAGAGGATGGACAGACGGACGGAACGGAGACATGAAAGGATAACATCAGGAACCTGCCGGCCATACCTCCCATACACAATTACATAGAGTCTCCCCTGGGTTGTCTTGCCACGATCTGAACATATCAGGCCCTTTTTAAGGGCCCCTATGGGCAACCTAGGGAGACACGTTCACACCAGCTAGGTCCAATTAACGAGCTACTCTCGGCTTACTAATGTCTAAAACTATACGTAGCTCTCTATCTTTATCTTCTGCGCTTAACTTCCTTCATAATAAATGCGCACCCATTCTGTTTGGCTTAATCTTATGGGACATTCCAAATTGCATAGCACCATGCCAATAACCGCCTGTTACCGACTACGGTTGGTCTGCTGGTGCTCCCTTGCACCTGCCAGTGCAGGCTGTCACCCCTCCAACCCACCCCACCCCTTTCCTGTCCTGGACGGAGGAGCCGGCCGAGGCCGTCACCTGTACCCAGGACAGGCGTGCGCTACAACAGCTTATTCTAAATGCGCATGTTAAACACACTGACGTGACCTGACTTGCGTTTTCTTTTAACCTCGATAAGATCATTTTAGTAGCTTGTTCAATGGTTTAGATAATTATATTCGTTCATCTTACTGTTACAGAGACTACATATACAAATCATGTGTTTACAGTCAAATGTGAGCATCTCTTTTGATGGTTGGTTGCATGCGGCATTGATTTCAGATCGCGCAATTCATATTTATCTGTGTAATTATTTTATTTATTTTAACATATAATATATTATCGACACAAAGAGACATTTTTCAATATAAAAGTCTACGTTGGGACCAAAAAATATATCGACTCAAACGAGATAAAACACACACACACACACATATATATATATATATCTATATATATATATCTATATATATATATATATATATATATATATATATATATATATATATATATATATATGTGTGTGTGTGTGTGTGTGTGTATGTGTGTGTGTGTGTATGTGTGTGTGCCTGTGTGTATTGATGTATGAACATCTATATAATTGTATGTATATCGAGGTTCACTATTACATAGATATTAATGCACTGGCGCAGGGGATAATTAAATCCTTTCTGGCCTCACAAATTGTCCCGTGCCGTTGCTGGGACTCGAACCTATGGTACCGAATCGCCCGCAACTTTGCAGACTTGCCACGATACCTTTTGAGCTATTGAGGCATCCATAAAAAAAAGATGCTCTTTAACTCAACTATATGCATGGGGCTACAAGTTACGCGGTCGATCCCACTTACGTGTATGAAACAGTGGGCAGACCTGGCACTGGCTAGTATGTATTTATATATCAATATCTATATATTGTATGTAAAAAAGTAAAAGTTTGTTTTATTTAACGACGCCACTAGAGCACATTGATTTTTAATCTTATCATCGGCTATTGGACGTCAAACATATGGTCATTCTGACACTGTTTTTAGAGGAAACCCGCTGTTGCCACATAGGCTACTCTTTTTTACGACAGGCAGCAAGGGATCTTTTATTTGCGCTTCCCACAGGCAGGATAGCACAAACCATGGCCTTTGTTGAACCAGTTATGGATCACTGGTCGGTGCAAGTGGTTTACACCTACCCATTGAGCCTTGCGGAGCACTCACTCAGGGTTTGGAGTCGGTATCTGGATTAAAGATCCCATGCTTCGACTGGGATCCGAACCCAGTACCTACCAGCCTGTAGACCGATGGCCTGCCACGACGCCACCGAGGCCGGTATATTGTATGTATGTCGAGGTTGACTGTTACATACATAGATATTAACGCATTGGCGCAGGGGATAATTAAATCGTTTCTGGCCTCACAAATTGTCCTGTGCCGTTGCTGTGACTCGAACCTATGGCACCGAATCGTATATGTATATATATATGTATATGTATATGTATATGTATATGTATATGTATACTCTGTCAAAAAAGAAACGCATAGTTTTTTTGTACAATGTTGCTGAATGACCATGTTTGTTAATGTTCCTGGAATGGGACAGCATGCCCAAATGCACCCTAAAACAAATTTAACACACGTTATGGCACGTTGTAGCACGGCGTGAAATGGTCAGATTTTGGCGAATGCACGTGAAAAGATTGGGGGTAGTGATCCAATGCTCGCAATGATGACTCATTTCCATTTCGACGTAGACTAGTTACAAGATGCCGAATCGAAACATTGCAATAGGCCGCCTCCAATTACGTGAATCGCAGTCAGCAGTCGCACGCCACATGGACGTCCATCAGAGCACCATTTCACGTCTTTGGGACAGGTACCAGCAGTTTCAATCAGCTGAAGACTGGCCCAGAAGTGGAAGACATCGCATAACAACTGCAGCACAAGATCGCTACATCCGGGTATTGCACTTGCGTCACCGAACTGCCACAGCAACGAACACTGCTGGACGCATACCTGGTTTGAGAAAGGTGTCTGCACAAACCATTCGGAACCGACTTCGAGAAGCTGGTTTACGGGCTAGGAGACCGTATGTTGGCCCCGTCCTGCGACGTCAACATCGACATTTACGTGTTCGCTGGTGCACGAATGTACAGGGGTGGAACTTAGGAAACTGGCGGCGAGTATGGTTCAGTGACGAGTCACGTTTCTTTCCACAGCGACGTGATGGACGACAACGTGTTTACAGACGACGCAATGAACGTTTTGCCAACAATTGCGTCGCCCAAGTTGACAGATTCGGTGGTTGACAATCTACGCGGTCGATCCCGCTTACGTGCATGAAACAGTGGGCAGACCTGGCACTGGCTAGTATGTATTGATGTATGAATATCTATATATTGTATGTAGGTCGAGGTTGACTGTTACATACATAGATATTAACGCACTGGCGCAGGGGATAATTAAATCCTTTCTGGCCTCACAAATTGTCCCATGCCGTTGCTGGGACTCGAACCTGTGGCACCGAATCGCCCGCAAATTGCAAATTGCAAGCTTCCATATGTATGTATATATGTATGTATGTATGTATAATTACCTTATAATGGACGGGTAGTAAGTATATAGCCATATATGGATATAGCCATTTACCTTAAGTCTTTGTGCAATCACACATGGGCGGATCGATGAGTGGGACCAGGGACGTAGCTCTGCCCCCTAAAACATACAAGTGCCCATTTTCAAACAATTTGTTTTCAACTTCCATTTCACGAATGCCAAACTTTTATTGAAGGGCCTTTTTATGAATTTGTCCAAGTACTCTTTCTTGCTCCCATCTCTAAAACTGTTTTGTTTGTCCGCCGTTGTCATAGATATTCATTATAGATTTTTTTTTTTTTTAAGAAAGTCGATTCCACACAATTTTTAATATAGGCTGCGTACTTGACGTTGTTTTGGAACGGATTGGCTTTAGGAACGGATTGGCGACCCAGATCACTGACGGCTCTCGCGTCAAACCTTCCCACTTGATCTGAAGGACGACGATACGAGGTGAGTTCTGTCATTTCCCTTATTTCTAATTAGTAATATTTCACCCTGTCAGACGTGGATTTAGGAGGGGTGTGCGAGGTGACGGTATATGGAGTTCGTCTCTACCATCGTTTGGTCAAATAATTAACTGTATTTTGTTGTTTTTTCATTTGTTTTTTTCTCCTTTGTATATGGCGAGTACTCCTCTTTTTTATCGCCATTAAACCGCATTTTGCAGGGAATATTTAATTTTTAAAATTTTTATTAGCGACGTTTCTATCCAATTGAAAACTGATTAATAAGTACTGTTTAATGTTTTAGAATTATTGCGTAGCGAATTCTGAAACCTGCGTAGGGAAACGTGATGCGACACTGATTAAAATGTTTCCTGTAATGTGAGACCCTCCTGTTAGTATTATTGTGACGCGACACTGATTAAAATGTTTCCTGTAATGTGTGACCCTCCTGTTAGTATTATTGTGATGCAATACTGATTAAAATGTTTCCTGTAATGTGAAACCCTCCTGTTAGTATTATTGTGATGCGACACTGATTAAAATGTTTCCTGTAATGTGAGACCCTCCTGTTAGTATTATTGTGACGCGACACTGATTAAAATGTTTCCTGTAATGTGAGACCCTCCTGTTAGTATTATTGTGACGCGACACTGATTAAAATGTTTCCTGTAATGTGTGACCCTCCTGTTAGTATTATTGTGATGCAATACTGATTAAAATGTTTCCTGTAATGTGAAACCCTCCTGTTAGTATTATTGTGACGCGACACTGATTAAAATGTTTCCTGTAATGTGAGACCCTCCTGTTAGTATTATTGTGACGCGACACTGATTAAAATGTTTCCTGTAATGTGAGACCCTCCTGTTAGTATTATTGTGACGCGACACTGATTAAAATGTTTCCTGTAATGTGTGACCCTCCTGTTAGTATTATTGTGATGCAATACTGATTAAAATGTTTCCTGTAATGTGAAACCCTCCTGTTAGTATTATTGTGACGCGACACTGATTAAAATGTTTCCTGTAATGTGTGACCCTCCTGTTAGTATTATTGTGACGCGACACTGATTAAAATGTTTCCTGTAATGTAAGACCCTCCTGTTAGTATTATTGTGATGCAATACTGATTAAAATGTTTCCTGTAATGTGAAACCCTCCTGTTAGTATTATTGTGACGCGACACTGATTAAAATGTTTCCTGTAATGTGAAACCCTCCTGTTAGTAAACCCTCCTGTTAGTATTATTGTGACGCGACACTGATTAAAATGTTTCCTGTAATGTGAAACCCTCCTGTTAGTATTATTGTGACGCGACACTGATTAAAATGTTTCCTGTAATGTGTGACCCTCCTGTTAGTATTATTGTGATACGACACTGATTAAAATGTTTCCTGTAATGTGAGACCCTCCTGTTAGTATTATTGTGACGCGACACTGATTACAATGTTTCCTGTAATGTGAGACCCTCCTGTTAGTATTATTGTGACGCGACACTGATTACAATGTTTCCTGTAATGTGAGACCCTCCTGTTAGTAATATTGTGATGCGACACTGAATAAAATGTTTTCTGTAATGTTAGACCCTGCATATTCTCTTTATCACAGATCCAAACAAATTTTGTCTTGGTGTTAGAAGTAAGGGAACAGTATGGAGTGTACAGTCAAATCTCTCATCATTAGAGGTATATCCAGGTGAGTCAAATTCTCGTCGTTACAGGTATATTCATGTGAGTGAAATCTCTCGTCGTTACAGGTATATTCAGGTGAGTCAAATATCTCATCTTTACAGATATATTCAGGTGAGTCAAATCTCTCATCTTTACAGGTATTTTCAGGTGACTAGTGGGTCCCTGCTTCAACTATACCGCTGTTACTGTTTTTAAAATGTAGTCCACTGCCATCCGCCCCCGCCCTTTCTCTCATTTTTTATTTCGCCCTGGCAGCTAATCTTACAACGTCGTTTGCTGTCCACTTTCACATCCCAGTCCGTGTCCCACCAACCGCGACACTTACTTGTTTGTTGTGACCATGCGTGTAATTTTCCATCATTGTTTTTGCCGGAGACTTGGTCTGACTAGTTTGCAGGGTGCGTGATAAATACTAGTACTTTTAATACATTTTATCATTTAATACTGCACAGATCTGCAAAAGAAAAGTCAGAAAAGATTAAAAGATTAAAAGAAAAAAAGACAAAAAACCCCCACACAAAAACAAGTAAAAATTAAATTAAACAAAGCAAGTTAGCTAAACCCAGTAATCGAAACACAGCTCCCATTTATTCATTTAAACTTAATTTTATGCTTATATCCAATTAATGTTCAAGCACGTTGTCCGGGGCACACAACTCAGCTATTCGGGCTGTCTGTATGGAAAGTGGGTTAGTGGTGAGCTGTTAGTTGTAGAGAGAAATTAGTGTATTGCCTTTACATGTACTCATTAAGTCGTTAAACTACCTCTGGGTGGGAACCGGTACGGGGAGGTGAGCCCAGCTCCTATCAGCCTTATGTTCGATGACTTAACCGAGACCTGTATATATACTGTACTCGTTATATTCTTTCTTAACCGAGACCTGTAGATATACTGTACTCGTTGTATTCTTTCTTAACCGAGACCTGTAGATATACTGTACTCGTTGTATTCTTTCTTAACCGAGACCTGTAGATATACTGTACTCGTTGTATTCTTTCTTAACCGAGACCTGTAGATATACTGTACTCGTTGTATTCTTTCTTAACCGAGACCTGTAGATATACTGTACTCGTTGTATTCTTTCTTAACCGAGACCAGTAGATATACTGTACTCGTTGTATTCTTTCTTAACCGAGACCTGTAGATATACTGTACTCGTTGTATTCTTTCTTAACCGAGACCTGTACGTATACTGTACTCGTTGTATTCTTTCTTAACCGAGAGCTGTACGTATACTTTACTCGTTGTATTCTTTCTTAACCGAGACCTGTAGATATACTGTACTCGTTGTATTCTTTCTTAACCGAGACCTGTAGATATACTGTACTAGTTGTATTCTTTCTTAACCGAGACCTGTAGATATACTGTACTCGTTGTATTCTTTCTTAACCGAGACCTGTAGATATACTGTACTCGTTGTATTCTTTCTTAACCGAGACCTGTAGATATACTGTACTCGTTGTATTCTTTCTTAACCGAGACCTGTAGATATACTGTACTCGTTGTATTCTTTCTTAACCGAGACCTGTAGATATACTGTACTCGTTGTATTCTTTCTTAACCGAGACCTGTATATATACTGTACTATTCTTTCTTAACCGAGACCTGTAGATATACTGTACTCGTTGTATTCTTTCTTAACCGAGACCTGTACGTATACTGTACTCGTTATATTCTTTCTTAAACGAGACCTGTATATATACTGTACTCGTTATATTCTTTCTTAACCGAGACCTGTAGAGATACTGTACTCGTTGTATTCTTTCTTAACCGAGACCTGTATATATACTGTACTCGTTGTATTCTTTCTTAACCGAGACCTGTAGATATACTGTACTCGTTGTATTCTTTCTTAACCGAGACCTGTATATATATTGTACTCGTTGTATTCTTTCTTAACCGAGACCTGTAGATATACTGTACTATTCTTTCTTAACCGAGACCTGTAGATGTACTGTACTCGTTGTATTCTTTCTTAACCGAGACCTGTAGATATACTGTACTCGTTGTATTCTTTCTTAACCGAGACCTGTATATATACTGTACTCGTTGTATTCTTTCTTAACCGAGACCTGTAGATATACTGTACTATTCTTTCTTAACCGAGACCTGTAGATATACTGTACTCGTTGTATTCTTTCTTAACCGAGACCAGTAGATATACTGTACTCGTTGTATTCTTTCTTAACCGAGACCTGTAGAGATACTGTACTCGTTGTGTTCTTTCTTAACCGAGACCTGTAGATATACTGTACTCGTTGTATTCTTTCTTAACCGAGACCTGTAGATATACTGCACTTGTATTCTTTCTTAACCGAGACCTGTAGATATACTGTACTCGTTGTATTCTTTCTTAACCGAGACCTGTAGATATACTGTACTCGTTGTATTCTTTCTTAACCGAGACCTGTATATATACTGTACTCGTTGTATTCTTTCTTAACCGAGACCTGTAGATATACTGTACTAGTTATATTCTTTCTTAACCGAGACCTGTAGATATACTGCACTCGTTGTATTCTTTCTTAACCGAGACCTGTAGATATACTGTACTCGTTGTATTCTTTCTTAACCGAGACCTGTAGATATACTGCACTCGTTATATTCTTTCTTAACCGAGACCTGTAGATATACTGTACTAGTTATATTCTTTCTTAACCGAGACCTGTAGATATACTGCACTCGTTGTATTCTTTCTTAACCGAGACCTGTAGATATACTGTACTCGTTGTATTCTTTCTTAACCGAGACCTGTAGATATACTGTACTCGTTGTATTCTTTCTTAACCGAGACCTGTAGATATACTGTACTCGTTATATTCTTTCTTAACCGAGACCTGTAGATATACTGTACTAGTTGTATTCTTTCTTAACCGAGACCTGTAGAGATACTGTACTCGTTGTATTCTTTCTTAACCGAGACCTGTAGATATACTGTACTAGTTGTATTCTTTCTTAACCGAGACCTGTATATATACTGTACTCGTTGTATTCTTTCTTAACCGAGACCTGTAGATATACTGTACTAGTTGTATTCTTTCTTAACCGAGACCTGTAGATATACTGTACTCGTTGTATTCTTTCTTAACCGAGACCTGCAGATATACTGTACTAGTTGTATTCTTTCTTAACCGAGACCTGTAGATATACTGTACTCGTTGTATTCTTTCTTAACCGAGACCTGTAGATATACTGTACTAGTTGTATTCTTTCTTAACCGAGACCGGTAGATATACTGTACTCGTTATATTCTTTCTTAACCGAGACCTGTAGATATACTGTACTCGTTGTATTCTTTCTTATACTGTACTCGTTGTATTCTTTTTTAACCGAGGCCTGTAGATATACTATACTAGTTATATTCTTTCTTTTATATTGTTCTCTAGCAAGCGAAAATGGCTGTGCCTGATTGGAGTTGTACTTTTATTGATACTGTTTGCAAATTATTCACAACTGAACGAAGTCAGCCCATTGCCAAAGACAGTGGTCGATTACCAGACACCTAACGAAAGCACGATGCAGAAAGTCGCCAAAGACGCCAAAGTCAACTTGAAGCAAAATGACAAAAAAGACAGGGATATAAAAGAAGAAGCGACACTAAGAACGAAACAACTTGGCGCGAACGACAAACTTATCGTCTGGTATAACGGCGCCTCCCTTATTTGGAACCAGTCGGTCAAGTGGACGACGACTTGCGGAAATTACACGTGCAAGGTTTCTCAGAACAGCAGCGACATCGCCAAGGCAGACGGCGTCATCGTCAACGCATTTTACTTAAAGCCGGAGGAGAAGCGGCCTCAGCGACCACACCCAAACCAGATTTGGATGTTTTACTGCATAGAATCTGAAAGGACCCTTGGTTACGTAAAATGGCCATCGAAATATTGGAATACACTGTTTAACTGGACGATAACGTACAGGTCAGATTCAGATTTCAAGTTTCCGTATGGTGCCATTGTGAAGAGAAATGGACCCAAGAAAAACTGGTTGAAAATCGCAAAATCTAAAAGCAAATCCGCTCTTTGGATTGTAAGTAATTGCAAAACGTTTGGACGGCGGGAGGACTACGTGAAGAGGTTACAGCAGTACGGGGTTCAGGTTGATATTTATGGTAAATGTGGAAAGCTGAAATGTCCAAAACAAACGGAACGAAATTGTTTTAAAAACTACAGATTCTATCTTGCTTTTGAAAGCCAAATGTGCGACGATTACGTAACAGAAAAATTGTTCAAAGTTTTTAAGCATGACGTAGTTCCGGTTGTACGAGGAGGGGCAGATTACTCTAGTTCATTTCCAAGTAATTCGTTTATCGATGCTTCGAATTTCAAAACGCCTGAAGATTTGGGGAAATATTTACTGTATTTAGACAAAAATGACACAGCTTATGCGCAGGTGTTGGAAAACAAGTCCAAATACGGCAGCGTTCATCCGCAACCTTGGTGTGATATTTGTAAACATTTACACCAGCTTCCGGCTTACAGAAAAACATATCCTGACATTGGAAAGTGGTTAGACATAAAGAAATGTTACAAGCCTACAGATTTGTGAAATGGCGACAACTAACGTAGTCCCTACATTTAAAACTGAGGTTCTTATTAAATGACGCAACAAAATGAGACCTGATAATATACTAAATATAATTAATTAAGGACCAGTGCCCGTGCTTATAAAACGTTTAGAGTCGAAACACAATCTGTAATGACGTTTGTATGGCGTTGTCATGACATTAGTGTCTCAGACTCTATTAAAGTCTCGAGTCTAGACTCTAAATGTTTTATAAGGTAGATAAGTTTGACTTTTTTTTTAAATAATGGTAAAACAAAATACAATTTGTTCCGCTTAAGTTTGAGACTTTCTGACGTGTTCTTGATGTCGTATACCTTTGTTTCAACCCAAGTTTTATTAATCTACAAGCCTGTTACACATTTGGATAATGTTACGATAGAGATACCCTTTAAAATAGACCAGAGCTCGTCTCCATGATCGTTACTTATCAGAGGTACGTACGGTTTGTGTTGTTTGTTTGTTTGTTTGTTTGTTTTGTTTTGGTTGTTTTTTGTGTGGGTTTTTTTTTTTTTTTTTTTTTGGGGGGGGGGGGGGGTGTAATATGAAAAATGCAATTTGTGGTATTAGAAACACCAGGATGACCAGAAACACTTCGAATGTACGTAAATGGATAATCTAAATTACAAAATCTAAGTAATGTCCGATTAAAATCAACAAAAACAGCTTTAATAATGAAGCAATTCGCCATAGTCTTTAAACATTACTAGAGTCTCACTTTAAACGTACGTAATAATGTAATCAGCAATTTAGAGCTAAACAAATGAGAAGCATCGTCAGGAACCAACGTGTATTGAATCCTATCTGAAGATGGACAACGGCTTGTTTGTTTTATAATCAGACATGCGAAGGTTCATGAAACATATTCACGAGCTTATTGGCAAGTTAGTTTGTGGCCATTTCGAAGTATAAGGCGCCTGTGATCTATTGTAACTGGTGACTGGTGTAATATCTAGTTTAATAGTGTTAGTTAAGTTTTTGTCCGATCTATTTGGTATATATCTCTATATGAATTTGCTTGAGAATTGTATGTATGAGTCATTCTGCAGTAACTGACAGATTTCAGGTACAGTTAAAATAACATTTTGACTACCTTCTGTCTCTCTTTTTCTTCGTCAGCTAATTAGATTAGTATCATTAGTAAATAATCGTAATGTCAGGAGTGATCTATCTGGCCGATTTCGATTTCAAATTTATTGAAATCTGCATAGTGTCCCATCTGGGTGTCATCTACGTCACGGCATGTAGTCTCTCTCTCTCTCCATTTATTTTGCTTCCCATATGAGTTAACCTGATAATGTGAATCCCAGTATATTTTGTTTTCTATCTTAGACATAACTGAACGGTGTTCAGGCTCCCGAACTGTGACAGTCTGTCAAATGTTAGACATTCACCTTAACCAGATGTAGATAATCGCTGTATCAAGACACTTTTAAATTTTATTAGTGCGGGAACTTGTGTGAAGTTAAACAAGAGCATTCCCCTCTGGAAACCGCTATCTTTTAATTAGATTAGTTTTAACAGTTTTTACTTATTAATAAAAAAAACTATCCGTTGTGACGTAGATGACTCGCCTTTACGTAGATGACATATTGTGACGTTTATGACATGTGTAGGCCTATAGTCTAGGGAGTTATGTTCATGTTTTGAATGTTGCATTTTGTTTTTGCTCAAGTTAATAAAATTTTGGTCATTGTCTACCTGAACTAGAAATCCATTGGTAGCATTTTTTTCTGACCACTATCATGTTAGCCATCTAGAAATTCAAAATGGCCGTCATTTTGGTATAATTTCTTTATATATCTCCACTCCCATTTAACATACAAACCTATTTTTTGGGTCTATTTAAACATATGTCAGTGAATTAATTTTATATTATTATTATTCATCTTATATAGCAACCATCTTGAAATTCAAAATGGACGTCATTCCATTATATTTTTTCTCCATCTTTACTCCCATTAAACACAGAAAAATAATGTTGGAGTCAAGTTTACATCTATAAGTTCAGATTATTATTTCGTAAAGAGGAAAATTGCTGTCTGGTCTTGACGCTCATCTTGAAATTCAAAATGATTACCACTTTAATATATTTTAATTTTTTAATTTTTAAAAAATATCTTAACTCCCGGTTAACATGGAAGCACACAATTGTTTTGTCCATGTACATTTCTGTATTCCATACATTGGATGGTTTTCATTTATATTATCACTGAATCATGAAAACAATCTTGAAATTTAATATGGCCGCTATTTTAATACATTGGTCATATATCTCAACTCGTGGTTAACAGAGAAGCACAATTTTGTTATCTAGATGTATATTTCAGTGGTCAATGAATCTAATTCTTTAGATTTATAGTCATCCAATTACGGCAAACATCTGAAACTTCAAAAAGGCAGCCATATGGAAATTCAAAATGGCCACCAATGTAATCATTTGGCAAATACGTTTTCTCCTAGTCTACATACAAATGCAACTTTTATGTTCATTAGTACATGTTTAGGTCAAATAATGATTATATTGAAATACTAATGACAAACTAATGAAATAAAGAAACACAACAACTGTAAATTGTAATTAATAATGGCATTTATAATTAACATATTTTATCTATTACTATTAATATTTATTTTAGGATTCTATTTATTTTATTATAGGATATTCTCAATCTGCGTTGAGAATATCATATTGGTGCATTAGACAAAACCTTTTATGGTTGTTTCCCGCCATACTGGCTAGGGACGAGACATTGGTTGGTTCTATCCAATGGCTATGTGTATTTGGTGTCACGTGATCGTGAGTTAGGTCCGTGCAGCGCTGAGTGTAGACAGTCACGGTACATGTTACATACTTACAACGACTTGCCTTTTCCTTTTCCTAAGCTTTTCGTTATCTCCAGACTTTCTTTTGGCACTTGCATGTATTAATTGTTATAATAATGTTTATCACATTATTTTAGATATATGTAAATGTAATACATAATGTGTAAACGTGTTTAGACGTCCATAATTAATGCTAAGTAAATACGTTTTAAATATTGAATTCACTAAAACACACTAAACGAATAAATATATATATGGACGAGTTAACTTTATAAACAGCAATAAAGTAAAGGTGTTGGATATATACTATTAAACGTATAAATATAGAGAGAGAGACGCAAGTTAATTGTATAAGCAGATTAGTGATTAGTGTTGGATGAAGAGATGTCTAATTGCTGTAGTTTTATTATCTATTTTACCGGCCTCGGTGGTGTCGTAGTTAGGCCATCGGTCTACAGGTTGGTAGGTACTGGGTTCGGATCCCAGTCGAGGCATGGGTTTTTTAATCCAGATACCGAGTCCAAACCCTGAGTGAGTGCTCCGCAAGGCTCAATGGGTATGTGTAAACCACTTACACCGACCAGTGATCCATAACTGGTTCAACAAAGGCCATGGTTTGTGCTATCCTGTCTGTGGGAAGCGCAAATAAAAGATCCCTTGCTGCCTGTCGTAAAAGAGTAGCATATGTGGCGACAGCGGGTTTCCTCTAAAAAAACAAAAACATTGTCAGAATGACCATATGTTTGACGTCCAATAGCCGATGATAAGATAAAAAAAATCAATGTGCTCTAGTGGCGTCGTTAAATAAAACAAACTTTTTTTAAATTATCTATTTAAGTATTAGTTTATATTTTACCCATTTATTCACAGGATGAAGTCCAGGTAGTAGTGTTATCATCCTATACGGTTCATCGCCCACAGCGAAGGTGTGTAGTAGTAGTATTGTCTATTTCTGTATTACATGCAATTCTTGCAGCGAAGGTGTTTCACGTGCGTCTTGACCAACGTACGTCACTTGTTTCACCTGCGCTGTACTGCCCGGCGCAGACGAGCGTTTTTTAACGCATGCGTCTGCGTTAAAAAAAAACCGCAGACTCAACGCAGACGGATGCGTCTCGTGTGCGCCTACCTGCAATGCGTTCCTGCGATCCACTGACGATTTCTTTAATTAATTAATTTATTTATACTCTACTCTAGGAAAAATAACAAAGATTAAATGTAATTTATTAATACATTTCAAAACATAATAAACTTTATTTAAAACATTATGCACAATATACTATTACGATATAAATCTTTCTTATTTCACAATTTATTTATTAAAAAAAAATATTATTGACCCCAGACACAAGTATGGCAGTGTCAGGGTTGGGGGTCCTGATTTCACTACCTTACATCCATGTTATAAGTACATATGAACATTATTTATATATATAATATAGTGTAATTAGAATCAATATAGTAATATTAATAAGCATGAATACATGAAAACATGCAGTTCACTAATATGTGGGGTTAACAGTGAAGATAGAGGTAGAGGAAAGATTTGAAGGAAATGGTAAAGGGAGAAAAGAGAAGGTAAGGAAGGAAGAAGGAAAGAAAGAGTGAATTAAAATACCTCTAGAACATTGTATTGCCATGTCTTGTTTCTAGGTATCTGGACCAAGGTGCCCAATATTCCTCAAATTCTTGAAATTGACAATTTTTGAGAAGTATATATTTTTCAATTTCTATTTTATCTTTTAAAATATTTTAAAAAGCATATGTTTCTGCATTTTAGATCTATATATATAGTATTTAACATTGATAATGAGCCAATTAATAAATACCATCTTGCTTTTTTTCCCCTCTTTATGATTCCAAACAAGACTGTTTATCGAGTTGTGTATGTTCACCTTTGTCCTGAATCCATCGTTCAAGTTCCTTCCATAAAAGAACCCCTGCGTGTGCTGTAACCTCACCGCGGTGCAGGGGTGTAACATTCTCTTTGAGAATGGCCAATACAGCACAAAATTGAAGTTTTGAGTAAAATTCAGTATCCGTAAAATTCTGTGATATTTGTGTTTTTGCACAGTTCTTGACACTGTTTTTGTTTAAGTCTTGAATTTTTATATCGATGTTGATCATCACTTTATTTATTTGCATTACCATAGTTTGACACCCAATAGCCGATGTATTTTTCGTGCTGGGTGTCGTTAAACATCCATACATTCATTCATTCCATAAAAGAAAGACTTTAGAGCAGTCATAGAACAAAGCCTCCAATGTTTCTGGTTGTCTATGACAAAAATCGCAAACATTTGATTCTATGTATTTTATTTTATATAAAAACGTGTTTGTCGTGATTATTCGATGTAGAATTCTATATTGAAACCACTGTAAAGTTGTATCTTTTAAACATATAAATGATAAATTATACACTTTTTCCCACTCCTGTAATGATAGTATGAAACCTAAATTGTAATATTTTCTTTGGGAAGTTGGCACTATTGTTGATTTGTTTAAAGTATTATAAAAAATTTTGCACCCTTTAGTAGTTTTAAAAAATAACTCCAATTTAAAAGGAAATATAGGATTTAAGGTGTTAACCTGTTGGTTGTTGATACTTGACAATGTGCAATGCATAAAGGTTTTAAAATGCTTTGATTAAAGATGCATGTTCTAAGAAGTTTGATTGTATGTGAAATTTAAACCTAAATGTTTCATAGGTTAAAAATCTACCATGTTCATCCATTAAATCATGAATAAATATAACTCCCTTTTTAATATAGTTTTCATAATATATAGGTTTGTGGTCAATAGTTATTTTACTATTAAACCAAATATTAATTCTAATTATTTCACTTTTACATTCGGGAATTAGTTTTTGTTGAATTAGCCACCAGCTATGTAAAACATTTTCCCAGAAAGAGTTACTTATTTTTTTATTTGTATTTTGATAAAATAATCCCCGCACGTAATAAGTTTTTGCATAGATAATTTTGTAGTAATTTCAAAAAAATGTTTTCCATTTTGCGTTAGTTGAAAATAGTCTGCTAATCCAGGTGGATTTTAAAGCTATCATAAAATTCAAAATATTTAGCATTTTAAGCCCACCATTTGAGTAACTTTGAGTTAAAACTTCGCGTTTTATTCTGTCTGGTTTATTTTACCAGATAAAGTTAAAAAACATTTTATCTATTTGTTTTATCATTTTGTCTGGTGAGTTAGGCAGTGAAATTAGTAAGTGTGTTAATTTGGGAATAATTAAGGATTTTAAAACAACTATTCTACCGAACACAGTCAGTTTTCTTGTTGTCCAAAGTTTTATTAAATTTTTTATTTCGTTAATTTTTATTTCAAAATTAATTGTAGTAATTTGTTTTAGGTCAACTGAAAATTTTATTCCTAACAATTCAAAATGTTCTGCACCCCATTCTAATTTCCATCTTACTTGATGATAAACCTCTTTTGAGAACTTTTTACTGCCTATCCAAATGACTTTCGATTTCGAATAGTTTATCTTCAAACCAGAAGCATTAGCATACACATCTGGGATTTTAAAAGGTATTCTCAAGGGATTTGGGAGATCCATCTAGAATAAAGGTTGTGTCGTCTGCATATTGAGATAAGAGGAATTCCTCTCCACTAATTTTTAAACCATTTATATTTTTAGAATTTCTGATTAATATTGCGAGGATTTCTGCACATATAATAAAAATATATGGTGAGAGAGGGTCACCTTGTCTACATCCACGTTCTAAGTTGAAGTTTTCTGATAAAAATCCATTTTGAAGTACTCTTGAAGTTGAATTGTTATAGAGGGTTTTAAAATTAAACAATTCCAACTTTTTCGATAAATTTCCAAGAAAGAGAGTCAAATGCCTTTTCGAAATCTATTAATAATAACATACCAGGTGTATTTTGTTCTTCTGTGTACTGCAATATATCGTATATTAATCTTATATTTCCCCCAATATATCTACCTTTTATGAAACCAGTTTGATCACTTGCAATATGTTTGTCTAATACATTTTTTATTCGATTTGCTATGCATCCTGATGCAATCTTGTATGTACAATTCAACATAGTAATTGGTCTCCAATTCTTGAGAAATTGTTTTGGTTTATTTGGCTTTGGGATACAAGTGATCACGCCTAGTTTTTGAGTATTTTACATTTCGGTTATACTGTAACTGTAATTAATTGACCGTATAATAAAATAATCAATATCGTTCCAGAACATTTTGAAAAACTCTGCTGTAAACCCATCTGAACCAGGGCTTTTGTCATTTTTCGTATTTTTGAGAAAAGCTAATGCTTCAGAATAACTAATTTCACCTTCTAGTTCTTCTGCTTCATCATTACTGAGTTTGTTAAAATTGATATGTGTTATAGTTTCCATAAAGTCATCGTCAATTTGCTTATTTCTTTCGGAGTAGAGAGTTTGGTAAAATCGTTTTGTTTCTTCTAAGATATCGTTTTGATTGGTTATTATCTGTCCATTACCTAACTCTATTCTAGAAATTAGCTTACTAGTATAGTTCCGTGATTCCATGTTACAAAGGATTTAGTAGGTTTTTCTCCTTCTTCGATCCATTTCACTCTTGATCGGACAAATTTGCCTTTTAATGTGTTTTTTCTTAATTCTATTAATTCGTTTCGTTTTTGTTCTAATATTTCTGAGTTAATCTGGTTTTCATCTTCTTCTAATTGTTTAATTTCTTCAATTAATTTAGTCTCAAGTATATTTTCTGTTTTCTTTTTAAAAACTGAATATGATATTGTTTTCCCTCGTATTTCCATTAACAGAATTTCTAGGAAGAGCTGATCATTAATGGTCAATTGAATATTTTTGTTTGGAATATTTCTAATGTTCTCTAAATTATAAACAGGTCCGGCATACTGACTTTTGATATCTCTAACTGTCTCTTTAATGACATTAATATAGTTTTTTTTATCTCTTAGTAACGAGTTATTAAATTTCCACAACCCTCTACCTCTTTGGAAATGACAGAACTTTAATTGCAGTACTACACCTGAATGATCAGATCGATAATTACTATCAAACATTACCTTGTCAAGAAAGTAACAAGAAAGTAATTTGATGGAAGATAATAGAAACAATTATCAAGCGAGCGCTTGACGTGAATTTTGACATTATTACTTATCACTATAATTAACTACTATAACTTCTCTTTTTAACATTCTTTCTTTCTAAACTTATATATTTAAGTTATGTCCCCATTACATCAACCAGCCTATTTAAATATATTTCTATTAACTAGTCATTTATAATACTACTATCTACATGTACATATGCATTAATATTAAATATATCACCATGTACATTATTTGTATAAGTATTACTATTACTATAATCAGCATACTACCACAAAGTGTATGTACTTCCAGTATTTAGCGTGTATAATCTAATTCATATTCTGTGAGGCGATGAATCAGGGCACCCCAACCCTGGCATCGTCAAAATGACCTGGGGACAATAAAAAACCTCCACAAAAAACAAACAAAACAAAAAACAAAAAACCCAAACAAAAACAACATTACCTTGTTTACGTTAGCCATTAGATTTTCAGATAATAGATAAAAATCCAACCTCGCTTGTTTAAGTGGATTTTTTTTAGTCCAAGTATACTTCCTCAAGTTAGGGTGTAATTCTCTGAATGGATCTTTAAAACGAAAGTCTCATAATGTTCTAATATACATTATCTGGCTCTTGGGTTATTTATATGTATATAGTTTATAGTGTCCAAATCATGATTTAATGTTATATTAAAGTCTCCACAAATAATAAAGTTTTCATTTTGAAAATCTTCTATATGGTAAAAAATATTTTTATAAAAATTGGGACTATCTTCGTTTGGTCCATAGATATTTACAAGTGTATATTCAAAAGTATTATTAAACAAAATAGCCACGCCCCTAGAATTCCCTAAATATGAACTAAATAAACATTTATATCCCCACTGAGTTTGAATATATGGCTCTAGTTCAGAAATGAAATGTGTATCTTGTAGACAATAAATATGAAATTGTTTTTGTTTGAAATAATTAAACACATCTCTTCGTTTCTCTGGATTTCCCAAACTGTAATAATTTGCAATAACGCCATTACTAAGTTCATAAAGCTGATATGTATATGTTCTATGACAACGTGCATGACTGATAAACAAGACATTATTTAACTCAATAACCTTATTAACAATGTAGGTTTCAAAGTAATAACAGCAGCATTACAGAACTAGAGGTACAAATGTGTATATGAGAGAGAAGATAACGTGTAAAAATAAGTATAAGGACAAAGTCAGCATTAAGAAATGTAAAAAGTAACCCATAGGTCAAAGGTCACGAGTCCATTGGCCCAGACCTTTTACAATTAAAAAAAATAAATAATAAAATAAAAATAAAAATAATATAGACGAACGTTTTTTAACGCATGCGTCTTGCTTTAAAAAACGCATCCGTACGAACGCAGTGAAAGCGTTGCGTTTTTTTAGCGCTGCGTCGATTTTTCAAATATTAAACATGTTTGATGTTAGACACAAACTTGCGTCTGCGTTGCGTTCACATGTTTATATTGATTTGTTTATTGTATATATCAATACATGTTTACTCATATTATTAATTTCAAATTAAATATAATGTTCATTGTTGCATGCACATATCCTAAAACATAACTTGGTTATTATTTTGCACCATCAACTCAGTGTGCACGAGCTATTTACCTGTGTGGGGCCCTATGTGGGATTGGGTGTATCTGTATATCTATAATAATTATACCATTATAAAATACACACATATTAAAAACAAATAATACATGAAAATATACCAGTATGATGTTTAATTTTATTTCAGAGAAAAAAACAAAAACAACACGTATAAGATGATTGCATGATAAATACGTACACATGTTAAAGCCTGCACCAAGTGGAAGTACAGGGGAAAAAAAAACACTCCTAAAAACATTGGATATTGGATAAGTTAGCTTTTCTTCAGCTGCATGTGACATCTCTGAGGCCTACGTCTACAAATTTGCAGTGATTCAGTGATGAATAGAACCGTGAAAACAGACACGACCATTAAAAATGACTAACATGTAAATGTTTCAACACAAATAATTTCCAACTGCTCATCTTTGAAACAAAGACTAGGCATGTGTAATTAATGACATTTCTAAATAGATTAAATTAAAAAATATAAATTATTGCATTCATTGTACTATGCCTAATAATAATAATTAAAACAAACAATTGTGAAATAACAAAGACTTATATTGTAATAGTATATTGTACATAATGTTTTAAATAAAGTTTATTATGTTTTAAAATGTATTAATAAATTACATTTAATCTTTGTTATTTTTCCTAGAGTAAAATATAAATAAATAAATTAATTAAAGAAATCGTCAGAGGATCGCAGGAACGCATCGCAGGTAGGCTCACACGAGACGCATCCGTCTGCGTTGGGTCTGCGTTTTTTAACGCAGACGCATGCGTTAAAAAACGCTCGTCTGCGCCGGGCATTATTGTTTATTTTATATTGATAGCATTTGAAAGGGCGAAGTTATTTGTTTTGTAATCGAGTGACGTTGGCAATAATGTTGCCAAGTCTTTACTACTTTTGTAAAAACATTTTATGACCGCATTTAGTTATCTTAAATGCATGTAATTATTTTGATGATTGTTTTTGGCACTAATGTCGCCGAAACGTATATGTATATTTTTGAAGGAAAGTATTGTGCCAGTAACTTGGCATAATTGTGTGATAATGATTTAAATGAGTATATATATATATATATATATATATATATATATATATATATATATATATATATATACCCTTCCCAGCCTTGTTGTGTTTCTTTTGTGGAAAAGAATACTTCGAGTAGGCTACAATGGAACCGACGTAGGGACTGGCTGTGTTCTTAACACAAGAATACAACTATAACCCAGTCAGGACCCGTAATAGTTCAACTGGCCGTGGCCCACAGCTCCGGGACGTAGCTTCACTTGAGGGGGTAGTAGTCCCTACGTCGGCTCCAAATGTAACAGAAAAATCAACCTCCACTGAGAGGATTCAAACCACGGACTCTCAGTACTAGTCCAGCGCTCTGCCAACTGAGCTAATAGGGAAATTCCCACTAGCTACTGCCAGTAGGAGCACTTTATACGAACACTACTACATATATATATATATATATATATATATATATATATATATATATATATATTGATGTATGAATATCTATATATTGTATGTATGTCGAGGTTGACTATTACATACATAGATATTAACGCACTGGCGCAGGGGATAATTAAATCCTTTCTGGCCTCACAAATTGTCCCATGCCGTTGCTGGGACTCCAACCTGTGGCACCGATTCGCCCGCAAATGGCAAGACTAACCACGATACGCTCTGAGCTATCGAAGCTTCCATATGTATGTATGTATGTGTATGTATGTATGTATGTATGTATGTATGTATGTATGTGTATGTATAGAAGAAAAGCAGCTCTATACAATTTAGAATTTTATAAATTTTTGAAATACTTTTTGAAGTGTTGTTTACATTACGTTTCTATTCACTTCAGGGAAGATACTGTCGCTGTGATTTTTATTGACTGACTTTGCAATGTTGTCTTAATTATATTTCTATAGTTGTTAATCCACAGTCTTGTTATTATAACATGAAGCTTAGCTTTCATTTTCATTTCAACTTATTTTTGTGCTTATATCCAATTAAGGTTCAAGCACGCTGTCCTGGGCTCACACTTCAGCTATCAGGGCTGTCTGTCCAGGACAGTGTGTTTGTTGTTAGTGGTTAGTGAGAAAGAAGAGGGTGTAGTGGCCTTACACCTACTCACTGAGCCCTTAAGAGTTCGCTCTGGGTTGGAGCAGGTACCGGGCTGCGAACCCTGTACCTACCAGGCTGTAGTACTATGGCTTAACCACGACGCCACTGAGGCCGGTGAAGCTTAGCTACTCCGTCGCCAATCTAAAGGCTGGTTTATACTTTAGTACGATCTGACATCGTATCGAACGCATAGGTCGCAAGGAGATTGGAATGTCATTGTACTGAACACATTGAAATCGGACATATGTTGGCTACGTCATCGGCGATAAAAATTATACGCACGGGATGCAGTCGCATGCATATCGGACCATTTAACTTTGAGTTATTTCATGCAATAAATGAATACGATGGCGGGCCAGAAGCGACAAAGAAAAACAGGTCTTTTTAGTGCTGCAGATGATGAGCAACTTATAGAAGAAGTTTGAAAGTATCCTAATCTTATGCGGGAATACAGAGACACAGAAAGTGCCGATAATTGTTGGGAGAAAATAGAGCAGGCGACTGGAAAAGCCGCTAATAATTTGAAATAAAGATGGAGAAATCTGAGGGACGTCTTCGCCAGAGAGAAGAAGAAAATGTCGGGAAGAAGTGGTGATCCAGGAGGCCAAAAGACTACTTGGAAGTATTTCCAATTAATGTCATTTCTATCGCCCTTTATCAAACATCGTAACATCGAAAGTAACGTGTCGAGGTATATTACCACTGGGCTATTCTTTGTCCGCATACATACATATGTACATACGTACATACATATATACATACATACATACATACATAAATACATGCATACATACATACATACATACATACAGAGATGCTTTATTTAACAACGCACTCAACACATTTTTATTTACGGTTATATGGCGTCAGGCATATGGTTAAGGACCATTATGATAATGAGAAAGGAAACCCGCTGCCGCCACATAGGCTAGTCTTTCCGATTAGCAGCAAGGGACCTTTTATATGCACCAACCCACAGACAGGATAGCACATACCACGGCCTTTCTTACACCAGTTGTGGAGCACTGGCTGGAACGATACATAGCCCAATGGGTCCACCATGTGGGATCGACCCGACTACCCACCGCACCAGGAGCGGACGCTCTACCTCTGAGGTACGTCCCGCATAGTTCGATTCACTGCCACTTTCATGTGGTAATGTTCTGTCAACAACATTGTCCTGCCAAGGTATACTTCCATGATTCGTCTGAAAATAAGTCATGAAGTGGTCCCGAATCCTGCTGGCATCCCTTGATGCCCTGTTAACACCCAGTCTTCAAACTGGCAGTCAGTTTGTGTCATTACGTGTGATCTCTTGCCATTCTCTAGGACGTAAGCTGCCATCTTCACCCACATAATCGACAAACTGTGGATATACGTATCGAACTGCTGGAACTGTGGCTGCGTCGCTAGATTTCAGGTAGTTGTGAAGTGCAACAGTTGCCTTAACGATATCATCAACGTTGCATGGCAAAGCTTCAATCGATTTCTGAAAGATGCGCCACCTTGCTGCTAATATTCCAAAACCATTTTCCGATATCCTGCGAGCCCTCGAAAGTCGGTAGTTGAATATTCTCTGGCCCCTTGGTATATTGTGCCCTGGAAAGGTAAAATGTAATCGGAATCACTAACTCCCTGTGTGAAATGTCGTATATATAGTATAACTGTAACATCTGGTTTACTTATTATTACACTATTTGATTTGAAGCATTTCTTAGAAACGAACTACTTACCTGGATACGGTCTCATCATGTGGATCTGCAATGGGAACGCCTCATCACCAACAAACACGTATGGACAAGTCTCTTGGGATCCTGGAAGGACAGCTTGATCTGGGATGTCTAAAGTACCACTTTGCAGTCGTCGTCCAAAATCTGTACGGCCAAAAATACCACTATCACATTCTCGACCATACGCACCAACGTCGATTATAGAGAACTTGTATCTTGCATCCACTACAGCCATGAGGACTATGGAGAAACACTTCTTGTAGTTAAAGAAGTCACTTCCTGACATGGGCGGTGCGTTTATCATCACTTGCTTGCCATCTATAGCGCCCAGGCAAAGCGGGAAATTCCAGTACAACCAGAAATCGGCTGCTATTTGTGTCCACTGTTCTTGGGAAGGAAATGGAACAAAATCATGTTTTAAAGCTTCCCAAAATGGCGACGAGTGTTTCGTGGAACGCTTTGTTTAACGCGGCCTTTCCTAATCGGTAACTGTCTGCTACACTCTGCTGTGAATTGCCACTTGCAAGTATTCGAAGGGTCAACGAAAGTCGTTCCGCTGCCGATACTGGAACGCTGTGAGTCTTGGCATGTGTAATAAGCGGTGCTACTCTATTCAGCAAATAATCAAATCTATCCATCGCCATACGAAAGTATCTAACGTGTACTTGGTTATCTTGTAAAATACGCATGTCCCGGACAAGAGAATGGAACTCCCCATTGCATGGTCTAGTTCTGTTAAGTGGACAAATATACCACTCCCTCCTCTGCTCGCCAATTTTCTTGCGCTTTCGCCTCCGAAGAAAATGTATGAGCAAGACGTCATCCATCTTGAAAGTACCAAACGCAAATAGGCGATCGCATACACTTGAAAAGTATAAATGCCTCTCCGATATTTATCGTAAGAATCGCGACTATTCGCAAACCAAACGGTTCAACGGAAGTATGAACTAGTCCTTTGAATACGGTATATATCGGATGAA